>NC_133777.1:71443182-71703671 GCF_003597395.2 Chelonoidis abingdonii | reverse complement strand
TTCTTCACACAGTGCACAGTCAACCTGTGGAACTCCTTACCTGAGGAGGTTGTGAAGGCCAGGACTATAACAGCGTTTAAAAGAGAACTAGATAAATTCATGGTGGTTAAGTCCATTAATGGCTATTAGCCAGGATGGGTATGGAATGGTGTCCCTAACATCTGTTTGTCAGATGGTGGAGATGGATGGCAGGAGAGAGATCACTTAAGTACCTGTTAGGTTCACTCCCTCTGGGCCACCTGACATTGGCCGCTGTCAGTAGACAGGATACTGGGCTGGATGGACCTTTGGTTTGACCCAGTACGGCCGTTCTTATGTTCTTATGAGAATATCTACTGAAGAATCCCAGTTAACAGGGAATTCTACTGGAATTCAAAAGAAAGCAAATGTGCTTAATTTAAACCACTATTCCAGTAACATGTTTTAAATGTAGAAAGGAAGGTGTTCCCACCAGCTCTGCACCTGCTGGATGCTCAGTTAATACAATACAACGCTCATGACGATAATGAAAGGGATCCTTAGCTTAACTCACTGATTAGTTTTTAATTTCTGTTGCGACTTTCCCCGTCAGTTCTTCAAGTCACCATTAGACAATTGCTTGATGATGACACCAGCAGTGACACAAGGGAAAGCAAAGACTTCACATCAGTGCACATGACTTGACAATGCAAATGGCTTAAGATAGCCAGTGCATAGGTATATATTATTAAATAGCATTGCATGAATTTCCCGTACTTGTGTGATGGGCAGGGAGGGGAGGGGGGATAAGGAAAGAGCTGGAGCAGAGCTGAAATCCTAGATCACTCCCTACTCTGGGTGTCTCTCACACACTCCTTTTGTGGCTAGTTTCAGGGTGTGTTTTTAAAAATAAGATTCCTCCCACATTCAGATCTAATAAAAGTGGGGATGGCTAAACCTCATAAAACTCCTTCCTTCCCTCTTGCCCCGGCTACAATGTCTCAGCTGAGGCCAGAGCACTCTAGCAGGGGCCAAACGTAAAGGTGTTTGGGTAATGGCCAGACCACTTGCAGTGCCGGAGGGGACGGCTAGCATTCTAAGTAATGAGAGGCATCAACCCAAAGGTTCCCACTTTGGATAATCCCCCAGCCATCTCCCTGAGACTCCCCCAGCAAGAAGCAAGTTCCCAGCACCACCAGCCTGAAAACACCCAGATAACAGCCCAGGCCTGGAGCTAGACAAGCCAACGTAGAGAGGGATGCAGGGTGTCATTGGACAGACAACACCTGCCCGCTGCCTCCCCACTGCAACAGGCTGCATTAGTCTCTCTGACCGTGTCAAGGTTCTGCTTTGGCTCACTTCTTACTGTTACCCAACTAGTGCAACCGTCCTCGATTTCTAGGCAGCAGCTCTGACCTTGCCACAGATGCTGCAAAAGTCAAGGTGTATGAGTGAGGTCTGAGAGGAATGCAGACAGACCTTTTCTTATTAACAGGCTTGAAGCCTCTTGGGTTTATCTATCTTGGACAGAAAGAACTAGCTACATCCTCGCTCTGCTCAGAGCCTCTCGTGGCTCTGTGTTGCAGGGCCTCTCCCATTCTCTGTTTACTTCTTGCTCTCTCCCATTCCCCACTTTGTCCTTTTTTCATGTGAATCCAATCCAGGCGTTCCTTCCCCAGGTGACCCTCCCAGCCCAGGTGTTAATCTTGCAGTGGTTGGAGCTGATTGGAAATAAAACATTGTTAGGCACGTGCAGTTGTTAAGTACAATGCCCCCCTACTGGTTCTGGTATGCAGACAGGACAGATGCCCATACCTGGAATTCTGGGGCCAAAGTCCACCTCCCTTAGCTCACACTCCTGCAGATGATGTGGTTTTCACCTCCCTCCAACTCATCAGTACCACGGGTTTGATCAGCTGTTATTGGTGCCAGCAAGGGAAATGGGACACAAGGGGGCTGAAGTTAATTTAACTTATCATAGAATTAAAATATTATTATGGAATCATAATCATCCCTGTGCTCAGACTTTGGAAGTATTCCCAGCTTTGGAGAAGTTAAAATATTGAATGCTAATATGATGGGACATGTACAGTTTATTGAGTGGGGTCTCCACAGAGGCGGGTTAATCTGAGTCCAGGAGATCAGGCCGAGGAGGGAGAAAACCCTTGTAACATCTTCACTCCACTGGAGAAGCCATGGCCCTGTGCATGGCAACCAGGAGGCACCACCAAAGAAGAGTGGTCAAGCAGGAGGCATCCTTAGAGTAATACAGAGTGTGCCTTTCTGGAAGGCTGGCCCTGCTATGAGCTGGGGATACGCTTAGCATCGCTCCAAGATGCTCAGCTACAGAAGGGGGGAACCCACTGGGCTCAGCTGGGACTGCCACTGGAGGACCTACCTGGCTTCAAGTCTCAGCTGCAAACATGGGAGTCGAGCCCCTGCACTGGTGGAAGGGGACAGGAGACTCTGCTGATGGGATTCATCCACCCCAGGGTTTAAGTTAGAACGACTTTCCCCAGGATCCCTTGAAAGGAGACCTCCAGTGAGTGCAGACCATTGTGCTAGGTAGGAGGCAGAGTTTAGGACCCAAGCAGAAGCATCGGGGAGTTTTGCATCTCTCCCAAGAACTGGATGAAGGGTGTGTGGTTATGAGCATGGCCATCAATGAACCACAAAGCCTTTTAGCATCCATTATTTGCAACTGCTGCTGAGCAAACAAATGCAGCCGCATGGGTCACTAACAGGATCATCCCCCGATGAAGGCCATTCATGTCAGCCGATACCTCCCAGCAGGAACAAAGAAGAGATGACCCAGAGAGAGCTTGATACAAACCCATCTCCCTCTTTCTTTAATAAGAAACCTATGCGAATCACGAAAAGTCAGCTCCGGCTATTCTCCGTGGCACTCTTCACCCATTCTGCATCCATCCCACGTTCAAAAAGATGCAGTTTGACTGTGGAATAAACATCCAGGACCAATTTCTGTTCCCAGTTACAGTGATGTAAACCCAGACATAGAGGAGAGGGTGGGGAAGATTTAGCAGACTTGCTCTCAGATTCCTTCCCCCATCATTCACCCAGCTCCAGGTGAGAGCTCTTCTTTCCAAGTTCAGTGGAATGGGAGACTAGAGAGGGGACCCAAGTCTGGGATCAAGAGACCTAAAACTGAGACCAGGAGGCCAGAAAATGGGCCCCAGGTCTTGGGTTGAGCGATCCGAGAGAGGCACCGGGGATGGGAGACCAGAGAGAGAGGCCCTGGATCTTGGGTTTGGAGAGTGATGGAAGACTTCCATCCCAGAAAGACGGTCAGTGATTGTTTTAGAGTCTAAACAGAATTGATACCAACTAGCCGCAAGACTCAGTCAGTCACCCTATCAGCCCAGTGCTGAGGATGGTTTTTTCAGTACACTCAGGTCCTGATCCTGTCAGGAGAAGATTCACCTTCTCAATCAGGGCACAAGCGGTGTACAGACGGAAGCTGTGTTACGAGCTAACAAGAACATTGAGCTGGGACCCAGGAGATGTGGGTTGTAATCCTGGCTCTACCACTGCTTCAGTGTGTGACCTGGGACACCTGGGACACCCCGTGCCTCAGTCTCTCCATTTCTACAATGGAGACGTGATATTCACCAAGATTGGTAAAGATAAAAACATAAGAACGGCCGTACCGGGTGAGACTAAAGGGCTATCTAGCCCAGTATCTGTCTACCGACAGTGGCCAATGCCAGGTGCCCCAGAGGGAGTGAACCTAACAGTGATCTCAAGTGATCTCTCTCCTGCCATCCATTTCCATCCTCTGACAGACAGAGGCTAGGGACACCATTCCTTACCTATCCTAGATAATAGCCATTTATGGACTTAACCACCATGAATTGATCCAGTTCCCTTTTAAACATTGTTATAGGCCTAGCCTTCACAACCTCCTCAGGTAAGGAGTTCCACAAGTTGACTGTGCGCAGACAGAAAGGTCTAGGCTGATCTCTCTTAAGGCTCCGTAGAGTGCTTCTCACCAGACAGGCCCTCATTCAAGGCCCACTCGCGTCAATGGGAGTCTTTCCACTGATTTCTCAGTAGGGCCTGGATCAGGCCGTAAGTGCTGATATAAGTGTAAAGTGTGATGGGGACCTAAGCTCCCTCCCCACAGCTGGGCCTCAGTGAAGTTCTCATTGGGTGGTTTGGTAACTCTGCAAAGTCTCTTAAAGCAGTGGCCTTTACTCTCAGTCGCAGGACATTGCTTTGCCAGCACGCTCCTTGCCCTGTCCCCACACTGCGCCAGCCTGTTTATATGCAGGACTCTGCTTTGTCAGCACGCTGCTGCCCTGCCCCACACTGTGTCAGCCTGTTTATCTGCAGGACCCCGCTTTGCCAGCACGCTGCTGCCCTGCCCCATGCCGCGCCAGCCTGTTTATCTGCAGGACCCCGCTTTGCCAGCACGCTGCTGCCCTGCCCCATACCGCGCCAGCCTGTTTATCTGCAGGACCCCGCTTTGCCAGCACGCTCCTTGCCCTGTCCCCACACTGTGCCAGCCTGTTTATCTGCAGGACCCCGCTTTGCCAGAATGCTCCTTGCCCCATCCCCACACTCTGCCAGCCTGTTTACCTGCAGGACCCTGCTTTGCCAGCACGCTGCTGCTCCGCCCCATGCCGTGCCGACCTGTTTATCTGCAGGACCCCGCTTTGCCAGCACGCTCCTTGCCCTGTCCCAACACTGTGCCAGCCTGTTTATCTGCAGGACCCCGCTTTGCCAGAATGCTCCTTGCCCCGTCCCCACGCTCTGCCAGCCTGTTTATTTGCAGGATCTCGCTTTGCCAGCACGCTGCTGCCCCGCCGCATACCACGCCAGCCTGTTTATCTGCAGGACCCCACTTTGCCAGCATGCTGCTGCCCCGCCCCATACCGCGCCAGCCTGTTTATCTGCCGGTTGAACAGTGCACTTTATTTTTTATTTTTTTATTGTTATTATGAGTTGTGCTGCACTTCTTGGTAAAGCACTTTAATCCCTTTTAATGCCCCCATTCTGCTCCTCGGTGACAATCCGGTGGTTAGGCTAATGCATCCCGCTCACCTTGGGGTTACTAATGAGGTCACAAGGAACGCAATCTCCAAACTGAATAATTCACTAATCAGATGCTGCAGACTCCAGTGGTGAAATTTATTTCTGACACCTAAACAGCAAATGGGTTTGTGGATGCACACGCTCACTCTCGCTCCTCTTTCTTCAGAGATGGGTTTGCTTAATTGATGGCAACTTGGTCTGCTGAACGAAAGCGCTCTAATGCCACCACAAATGCAATAGGATCATCTTGACTCTTAAAGTGAACTCCAGGGGAAAAGAACAAACTATGGCTCCCACACATGGCAGGGGCCTGGCTGGTTCTGGACTGACATGAATGCTCTGGCCTGTGCTATGGATGTGGCTAGCCTGATGCCATGGGCTAAGACTTTCTTACATCTGCCTTCCTTTTCTGGCCTTCTCGCTTGGTGATCACCTGGCCCTGAGCTGAACAGTGGCCTGGCATTGATTCATTTATATCTGAAACCAGTTAAGGAGTCTCCCTTAGGTAGACACTGTCCATCGGCTGGGAGAGATAATCCATTTTGGCAGTTAGGGTCAGTCGCTTTCTCTTAAAGTCAGTCTTCTGCATTCTTAAAAGGAGCAAATTGGGGAAACAGAGCTGAGAGCTCCCATCCCCAAGATTGTCCCAAAAGCCACTGGTGTTCCAGTTAGGACAACTTTCCCATCCCCTTCTTTAAAATATGGGCACTGCATCCCTCTGTATATTTTAAACCCGTGTGAATATCCCTCCATCTCCCATCAGAATCAGTTTGATTGGCTGCTTTCATTGCAATGAGTTTCTACTTGGTGGTTCCCCCAGGGAAATAGAAAGGGTCCTTGCTGCCAATATTCACCCATCACCGGGAGCATAAACTCCCTGCAGGGGGCAGTGGTCAATTGCCCCACTCATACTGCATGTCACCCACAAACCCCTGATCTCTCAGTTGTGAGTCTCAGACCTCAGGCACAGTATAAGAGCTAAATTGAATAGAATGATACCAGAATTCACCCACACACATAAGTGCTGGAACTAGGGGTGCTGCTGTACCCCCTGGTTTGAAGTGGTTTCCATCACATACAGGGTTTATAGTTTGGTTCAATGGCTCTCAGCACCCCCACTATACAAATGGTTCCAGCTCCCATGCTCACACAGCTACCTGCACATGGGTTTCTCTTAGGCAGGGAGGGAGGCTGGGTGCAGTGAAGCTGGTGCTGTTAGCAGACTGGCAAGCTGGCTTCTCAGGACAGGCCCTATGTCCCAGCCTGCCAAAATTTCTTCCTTCTCACCAGCACAACAGCTGGGCAACACACCACCTCCCCCAGGCTGAGATTTTACCCTGGGAATGAAATCCATCTGCCAGTCTGAAATGAGGTGTTCAGCTCTGTGCTCCATAGCCTCCTCCATCACAGTACAGTGCAGTCCTGTTGTCGGGTCTGATGGATCGAAATGTCCACGCAGTCACTACATCCAGGGCCATACAACCGTGAGCTGCCCATATCAGGAACCCGGCAGAGAAGCAAAATCTCTACCTTGCATGGTTTTCCCAGGCACCCTAAAGCCAAGGCAGCTCAGTCTGGAAACAGCTGATGCTCCCATGAGCCTTGACATGACTGTTCCTTCAGCTGTGTGGCCCTCATAGAGGCACAAAGTGACAACATTAGCAAAAGTTCCTTCCCCTTGGATCCACCCATCCCCATCCCACCTGGATCAGGGAAGTGAGGGGCAAACACAACAGCACTACAAGCAGCAGAGAGTTGGTGGAAAGGAACTTTTGACACATGTAACTGAATGATCCTAAAAGCTCAAATCCCACTGTATATTCACTAGTATGCCACAGATCTGCTCCTAAATCCCTCCTCCCCTACAGACTGTTCTCCTCTCTCCCAACCTGGGCACTAAAAGTATCTGTCTCCCACAGCACTGAATTCAGGAGACAAGACTCTCCACAGAGGGATAGCGTGCAGCAGAGGAAATGGACTTGATGCAGGCTTTGTGGGGCTATTTCCTGGATTGCTTAAGCAGCTGGAACAGAAACAAAGCAATGGGTTAAATCACCCCGCAAATACAGCACTGACCCTCTGTTCATAGCACGCCCACTGTCCTACCAACCCCAGCCCTCATGCTGCCGTGCCATGGGACTGGCTGCTGGGGTGCTCCGGGAGGGGGAAGAACTGGCGGATCAGGCTCAAAGTCTGGGGAGGGCCTGTTTTGAGCCCCTCTGAACGTCTAAAGCCATGAGGGGTGATGGTTAAGAATATCACTAGCTGTCATGGAGGGTGTATGTTCAGAAGGAGGATAAGGCCACACCAATAAAAGGAAGAAATAATATTAAGCAAGTTGGTTTGAGAGTTGGGGGCGGTTAGAGGGAGATGGTTATTTTCTGTTCATTTCCAGGCTGCTGCTTCTTATGTATTAAATGATACAAATTGGTCTGTGGATTACAGTTAGGAAGGGGACAAAATTGTTTCTGGAGCTGTTAGCAGAAATGAGCCCAAGCTACAAACTTTGGACCCAGATTGTAATCCCTGAATATGTTCATTGGGGAAGATGTTGGTTCTGGCTTAGTTTATTTTTTAGCTGTAACACTATGGGCTGGCAAGGCTGTGCCCTTGTCATACTGCTCTGAGCAGGGGAATAGGACCTTCACCCATTGCTCAGCCTACCTGCAGCTTGAGTGTGGGTCTGCTATAGCACAGAGCCCCTGTTCTCCACATACATCTCCTGCAAGCAAGTGGGCAGGGAGCAAATGGAGATGGGCATGGAGTGGTGGGGCCTTGGCTCTCTGAACCCCAATTCCTTCCTGGTGGGGCCATGCCTGATGGCTTGTTCAATGCAAAGTCCTAGATTTCCATGAATTTACACCTTGAAAACCATACAATAAACACAGACTATCAGGAGGTGATCTAGTCCACCCCCCTGCTCAAAGCAGGACCAATCCCCAGACAGATTTTTGCCCCAGATCCCTAAATGGCCCCCTCAAGAATTGAACTCACAACCTTAGGTTTAGCAGGCCAGTGCTCAAACCAGTGAGCTACCTCTTCAGGCTTTAGCAACAGACTGCATTTTCATCACTGGTAACTCCTGCTTTCACCCCCTAGCATCAGCATGCACCAGCCTCCTTGTAATCACTGCCACCTTCATTTGCCCTATTAGCATCTCGCCTGGATTTTCTCTTGCTCATTGTATCCCATTGTAAGCACTGTGTGTTGGCATATTTTAACCACACAGCATCCTGAGCACCTCAGTAGGGAGGGGCAGTAATAATCCAATTAATTTGCATCATTAGTACTGCTCTATAGTCACTCGGTGTCATTAAGGATAATAATAATTAATACTCCATGGTCCAGGTGGGCACGACAATCTGTAGCCTCGGAGACGTTTTGGATCTCAGGTCCTAACTCTGGAAATCAGTGGCCAATAGGTCTGGGAGATCCTTTATATGGGATGCTTTTTGGCAATATCTCTCTGTTCTCTTGGAGACTGGGACCTGTACCAATGACTGAACCACAACATAAACTGGAAGTAGATAAAATCTGCCTGGGTTGAGTCCTGTAAGGTGGGAGACCCCCTTGCCCCCGGCTGCACTCAGATGGGTAGGTGCAGAAGAAGCGAGCACGTGCCCCTCTCCAAGGCGAGCAGGCTTGAAGGCTCTGAAAGCAGAGTCAGAAGAACCAGAACAAGCTAAGAGAACTGATGGTGAATGGCATTGTGAACCTACTGTGTAAATGGATATGGAAGTAATGGTAGGATCTGCTCTGGAGAAGGGCCTGCGTGATGGTTAGTTCCCAGAGCTGGTTGGAAATAGGCTGTTTTGTCAAAGCTGAAATGTGTTGGTTTTCAGGTCTGAGAGACACAGAGAGGCTGTAGAGCTGGCTGGTTAGGGTGCTGGCCTGGGATGTGCTAGACGCCACTTTAAGTCCCCGTCCTGCCTCATCTGGAATGGAAAACTCTGCTTGATTCAGAGCAGGGACTTGAACTTGGGTCTGCCAATCCTAGACCACTAGCCCCCATGCACACGCTGCAGTTGCCATGAAAAGGAATTGTCATGCTCAGTCAACTCTAGTTGTTACACAGCTGAGTGTCCGTTTGTACATGCAAATGTGGGATTGGCACAATGAGTCTCCTCATGTCCTATTGGAAAACCAGGGTCTGATTGTTAAAACCAAGTCCATTCATGTATGCACACAAAAATGTGTGTTCAATTGTGTATCTAATTTGTGCACACACCTACTATGACTAAGAATGCATATTAGGAAATTGCATGTGCAAATAGTCAGTTGCATTTGTAACCAGTCATTTACATGTGAAATTACTTTGTTTTGCTGAAATAGCTGCTAGGGGGGAGGGGGTCTTGGTTCCAAATGCAATCTAGCCCTCATTAAAGCCAGTGAGTGTGCCAAGTATGCTGTTTCAGACTCAACAGAAGAAGCAATCAAGCCCATTATGTAGTAAAAACTACTGCAGAAGTGAGGTCTACTGCCCAAGGCCCTAGGCAGCATGGCCAGAGCAGAGCCAAACCAGGTGGATTCACAGGAGATTTTTCTAATTGCAAATGCAAGGGCTAGGATATTTGTTGCAAGTTGTGTGTATTAGAGGGAGCAAGGCAGCAGAATGAGTTGTGTGCATGACCCTGAGAGGAAGCAGAGAAACAGAACTTCTTGGGCACAGAGCTCATTGGTGTGGCAGACTTGGGAATTTCTGAGAAAGGAAACTTGCTGCTGCTGGTTGTTTCTACTGTGTTCAGAGAAACAGGACACTGTGTGCATTGTTTGTGACTAAACAAGATTACACCAAGACTATAGCTGGCTCCTATCACCAATTACCCATTGAGGTGGAAACAACCCTGCCAAAGGGGCAACATTCGGTTTGCAGTTCCGTCATGGTAACCACAAGCACAAATTAAAGCATTCATTTTTGTGCATGTAACTGAATGCAAATGGCTTTAAAAACCAGGCTCCTGTTGTCCAGCTGCTCTCAGCCTTGGGAAAAGTATCCCTTTGGTGAGGAGACCCAGAGAGCAAGGGGTTTACCTGGGAACCCTGCATCCTCACAAAATATTCATTAGAGAAAACCACTGTCAGCATAACATGAAATGGAAATGATCAGATTGTTCTCATAAATCAGAGCACTTCCCTCAGCTCACCGGGCACTCGGATGCATGCTTTAAAGTGAAGTTACATAACCAACCCAGTTTCCAGATGTGAATTGTGCAAATCCTTCCTAGTTCAGCTTGAATCTGGCCTGCAACTATTGTGTGTCAGAAATAGCGTGGGTAGGTTTGTGCTCCCTGACAAGGGGCAAGTTTAAATGAATGAGCTCATCTCAGCTGGAAATCACTCTGAAGATCTCACAGTCCCCTTGGGCACAGGTCACATATGGCCCAAACATGCAGCAAAATCTACGATGCAACTTGATCAGGGAAGGAAATTCCCTTGTTGCTCCCCTTTTGTCACATCATACAGCTGACCCTGCTTTGCAGGGATGTTTCATAATGCATCTTTCCATGGCATGGTGCTAAGCAGCCGTAAATCCAGGCCCCGTGCCTTAGGTTAATAAGAACTGGAGTCAAAAAGATCCATGAGCTGTGACCCAATAAGATGGCGTCCCCTCTGACAAAAGGTCCAAAGTGAGACAGGACAAACTCCACACCAGACAAAGCCAGCGCACAGCACACTGGATATTGCACATGGCCAGAATGGGGGTGCAGGCTAAAGACAGCTTGCCAGGGGGAGAGAGCACAGTGTACCACAGCAACAAGCAAAGCAGTCAGCAGAGGTGCTGAGAAGGAGCCCCACATATGGTGCCAGTGCAAAAGGGGCCAGGAGAGCTTCTGCACAGTGCCAGGGACTGCCAGGATCCTCACCCAAGCGCCAAGCGAGATTATGTGATAAATGATTGCATTAGCCTGGACAGCTTCTCATTTTCCTCCAATCTGGCCTCTCTGCCCTTTTAGCACGGAGCTCCTGATAGCATTTCTCCCTTCACTGACTTCATTTTTCCTGTTAGCTTGTCAAGCTGTCAGTGTGAAGAAAAGAGATGACACCGACAAGGTGGTTACTGATTCAGCTCCAAGTACCTTCTGGGCATCCCACTCTACCCAGCGTCACTGACCATAGCTCCCAGCTCACGTAGGTTCGCACCTGCCACAGCCAGAATGGGATCCCCCAGGCCTTGCCCCATGCCACTTGTCTTCCTCAGAAACTCCTGAACTTCACAGGTTCCCAGCACAGATTGGAGCAGCCTGTTCCAGAGGATAGGATTGTGTTGCCATGGGGACAAGGTGATGGCCTTGATGGAAGGCTGAGACAATATATGTATGAAATGAGGCCCCCGGCCCCTCAGAAATTCTCTCTTTCCCCCTTTCCCTCTTCAGCATTAAGATTTTCTCTTCCCATTCCTTCATTGCCACAGTGTGGCAGGGTGCTAGGAGGCAGGTTCTGGGAATCCGAGGGAAACTGTGAGTGAGACATCGAGTGTCTGTCTGCAGGAGGGCTGAGAAAGGAAAATCAAGGAGATCCTGGCAGAGGGGAGAGAGTGAAGATGAATTTGCCCAAAGGAGAGGCAGCTGGAAGAAAAAGCTGCTTGGAAGGAATGGGAGAGGAAGATCCTGGAGCTCAATAGGAAGAGAGAAGAAGGAGAATGTGCTAGGATCGGGGTGGGAAGGGGCTGATCTTTCTGGGATCCTGGACATTTTGGTGACTCAGAATCTTATATAGTTGTGATTTGCCCTGGGGCTCTGAAACATTTAGGTGGATTTGTAGGGTCCTCAGTGTCATACAGATCCCACTTCTTCTGCCATCAGAAACCTCTCTCTCCAGGCCCCTGCCCTTCCAAGCCAGGAGAATGGGTAGGACTTCACACTGCAGAACCTCTCATTGCTCCTCATAATTTGCACTGAGTAATGCAGGTTGTTGCCTCCCAGGTCAATGGCTCTGTGTGCCAGCCCTGCAGGACTCCCAGTCCTGCCTAGCCTATGGGACAAAAAGAAGTGTGGTTTGTTTGCTGGAGGCCTCATGGTCCCAAGAAGACAAAGGACAATGGTTGTCAGACTCAGTCTCCTCAGAAGGCTGACATCCGTGGTCCATCTGATGCTGGCACAGTGGCAGGAGGAGTTTAGCTTTATTCTCTTCATGCAGTGGAGTGCAATCCACCTGGCTTGGGCTTCTTGTGAGTCACAGCCCATCCCAGTCCCAGTGCATTTTTCATTAGGATCAGTGCACTTGGCACATCCCAAAGTCACCACATTCCCCAGCACTGCATGGCTGCACAACACTTGCTTCACATGTATGTACATCTGTATCTCTAGATCTCTCTATAGCTCTGCACTGTTATTTCCTGGGCCTCTGATGCCTTTGGGGCTTTTCCACTTGAGGAGAGTGCAAGTGGGCAGATCCTGCTGACTGATGCTGATGGACATCCTGTTATGTCCAGCTGGCCGATGGGAAGGAAGTTGCTCCTCTAGAACTGACCAGCCCACAAGCTCACACACACACCAGATCACCCACGTATCAGCCCCTGTACCGGCCACATTGGAGCAATTGGCTCGCCACAAGCTCCCATCCCTCTGCACTGAGAATGCCATGTGGTAGTGGGATGGGTCCCTGTGACGGCACGTTCCACTAGGCTCATGCAAGTGGCTACAGCCACTCACCTTCTTAATTCAACAGTTTCTTCCCATGCTTACTAGTAACTCACACACTCACAGAGAGGCCCCTCCTCCTGCCACTCACAGCACTTATAAAACCTGCCCCTCAGTATGGGCCCTCAAAAACCTTCTCCTGAGAAGGGTGGTTTTGTGGTTATTATGACACAGAGCTGGGAGTCAGGACTTCTGTTCTTTCAGGTTCCTCTCCCACCCCTTTCACTACAGTATCTGAGCACCTCCCAGCAGTGTCCCAGGCAATGTGGCTAATATCAGGCAGGTGGGGTTTGTTCCCTCCCCCAGGGCAGAGCTGGGCATGCTTTGTAGCGCTGTGTTGGTGGAGTGTTGATTCCTGTAGCTGTATGCACCGCTCTCTGTGTAAGTCAGGGAAGGCAGGTCAAAGAAATACACCTGGCACTGGGAGCGGGGGAGTTTGTTCCACAGTTGGGAACCAGCCCCAGAGAAAGCGCTGTCTTTCACACTGACAAGCTTTGCCCTTGAGGGAGACAGTTACCTCTCCCTGAGGAGCAGCATGTCAATCACGGTCTTCATCCTGGGGCTTTAGCCAATCTTTTAAATATGCTGGGAGCAGGCCACGAAACACCATCACAACAAGGACCGAGACACTGAACTTGACTTGCTATTCTTTGGGAAGCCAGTGTAGGGAATGGAGGACAGGTGTGATGGCCTGGCCTCCTGCCCAGATATATTGTTGTAGTCCGGATAAGAACTGACAAAGGCATGTGTATTAGGACTCCTGGATTCCATTCCCAGCTCTGCCACTGATTCGCTGTGTAATCTTAGGTAAGTCCCTTTCTCACTCTGTGCCTCAGTTTCCCCATTTGTAAATGCCTACCAATCCCCGCTGCACAGAGGCATGATTACTGAACACCGGTGACACATTTTAGAATCATGGCATGGAAAGCACTCGACAATTGCGAAATGAGGTGATCCTGTCACCTGAGAGAAAGCAGTAACAGGAACAGCGCTTATGGCACCTGCAGCATTTCTATAATGCTTCACTTCTTCAAAGTGCTTGACAAACATTTGCTAACTCTCACAGCCCCCTGCAAAAGAGGCGGGTAAGTACAATTATTCCCCTTGCAGCAGCTGCCCTTGTTTTAGCTGGCACCTGGTGGAGGAGGGATTTTCAAGTCCCCTCCTTAGATATCAATTCCTTCATGTTGTTATGAGGGTTAACAGCCATTTGTAATCGCATTAGATAGACAGTTTAATTCTAAGGAGGCCTGTTCACTGGACTCGCTTCCCTTGACTGCATTACAATGAGAAGATCAAACAAAATCAGTTTCAACAGGGAGATCAAACCAAGGAATGGGAGCGATTTCAGTGGCTCAAAGTGCAATGGAAACCACAACGATGTCCTGCTCCAATAATGGAAATCTTTATAAATATAATTAAAGTGGGGAGAATTAGAAAACCAGATAGAGTAGGCAGGACTATGGGAAGGCTGAATCTAGCCAGGCTCCAGGCCAGGGCTACTGAAATGAACCAAGAGCTGCCCAGATTTTCTTCAAACCTCTTGGTCTTCAGCCCCTCATTTAGCAGCTAGTTAGGTCTTTACACTGCTCACATAGTCATTGTTATCTGAGCACCTAGAAGCAAACGCATTTGGAAGCAAGGGGCAGAAATCAGTCACATCCTGCATCCTCCCATGTGGTAAAGCCCCAACACTCAGAGTCTGACAGCTGAACTGCGATTCAGAAGCAGGAAAAGTTTAGAAGGAGTGAGGGATGGATCGGTGGAAAGACAGGTGGGTTGGGAAGGAATCTGAGGGGTTAATCGTTAGATTTTTTTCCAATTCTCTTTGTCTGTAAAGAAGTCTGAACATCAGTGATGCCATAAAAATAGACTGTCAGCTCTCTGAGAACAGGGCCACCATTTTGTTCTGTATTTGTACAGCACCTCGCACAGTGGGGCCAGGGGCCAGGACTGGGGCTAGTAGGCACTATCACCATACGGATGATGATGATGTTTAATGTGGCTCTCGCCGTTTTCATCTGTCAGCGTCAAACAATTTCTAGCAGAGGGTGTCATTCTCCCCATTTTACAGATGAGGAACTGAGGCACAGAGAGGAGAAAGGGCTCATACAAAGTCACATAGGGAGTCAGTGGCTTTCACATAGCAGAGGGTCTGTTGCTCAAGGGACGTGGGTAAAACATACGTGTTGATGACAGCTGGCTGGCCATCATTCTGTTATTACTATAGCCTGGCCTGCCTAGCTGGATATGATGGGACCTGCTCTTTCCTCCCCATTTAAAGACAGAGACCATCCGAAGTAAATGTTGAGGCTCTTTACCACTGACTCCCAGGGCGCGCTGCCATTGCAGTGTGTGGATTAAGTCATGGCCAGCCATTAAGCACCACAGGACATTTCCTGGGTGTGGCCCATATCTGCTGCGACCAGAATTCCAATGGTTTGTCAGGCCTGTCCAGCAGTCCCCTCAGCTAAAAGATGAATTACTGGCCTAACCATAATTTCATGGGTAGAGTGTTTCAATCCTTCCCGGTACTGATCACCTCCTGGGTGATCTGCTGGTTTTGTTTCCTGAGCTGGGCAAAAGGGTGGATGGTGGGATGGGGAAGAGAGCCGGGGAACAGTGGTGGGAGCCCCTAGGGAGCGGTATTAGGTCAGCAGGGAGCAGTGGATTTTGATAGCAGGTAGGCAGGCAGCTAGCCCTCTCAGGCAGTGACTGCTAATCCCACTGCATCCAGGTTACCAGCAGCACTGGCCCAGGTAAGAAAACAAATGCCTCCCCTTTCCCTGGTCTGCCCCTTCTCTCAACCAGCCTGCTGAGACTTTCTCTCCTTCCCTCTCTCCGCCTATCTGCCTCTCTCTGGTCCATCTTTCTCCCCTTCTTTCCTGATTTTTCTCTTCCCCTTCTCCCCGCACCTTCTTTCTCCCTTCAGATGCCAGCTTGTATAGATGTCACATTCGGCTAGAGAGCCTGACATTCCACCTGGCTGAGGCCATCAGGCTCACTCTGCTGAAAGAGCAGCAAAGTTTTTAACTGCCCATGTAAATGCCTCTGGCCACATGCAGCTCCTGCTAGGTTATTACCCCTCCCCCCACTAGATGTAGGGCTCCTACTCACTGCCACTGAAGCATTGCACCAACTGGAGGTTTTAGCCAGCTCAGCATTTCTGTGGCTACTGATACACGTAGCCACACCTAGGGGTTCTTGCTGAGTGCACAAATATTTTCTCTCCACACACACCCTGAAACCCACCTCACGTTACTCCATGCTGCCCAATTGCAAAGTCTCTCTTGCCTTCCCTGGAGGCTGAGCCCAGAAGTGCCCCCAGTCTCTGCAGGGTGGGGGGAGGTTGCTGGTGGAAGCAGTTCTGGTGCAGTTCGGTCCCTGGACAGGCAGCAAGGCTGCAGGGAGTTTCCAGCTTTGCTTTGGAGCTGCATTTGCCCCTTTGCTGCCTCCCCAGTGATCACATCTTCCAGCTGTGCTTTGCCATGGAGCATCTATTCCCTTCCCAATGAAAATCCAGTGGGAGAAGCCAGAGAGGCCTGACAAGCTGCACGTGATCTACCCATTGCACTATGGAAGGGACTACAACAGGTATCGGCAACCTCTGGCACGTGGCTCACTAGGGTAAGCACCCTGGCAGGCCGGGCCGGTTTGTTTACCTGCTGTGTCCACAGGTTTGACCGATGGCGGCTCCCACCAGCTGCGGTTTACTGCTCCAGCCCAATGGGGGCTGCGGGAAGCGGCGGCCAGCACATTCCTTGGCCCATGCCGCTCCCCGCAGCCCCCATTGGCCTGGAGCGGTGAACCGCAGCCAGTGGGAGCTGCGATCAGACGAACCTGCGGATGCGGCAGGTAAACAAACTGGCCCAGCCCACCACGGTGCTTACCCTGGCAGGTGGTGTGCCAAAGGTTACTGATCTCTGGACTACAATCTGGTCTGGCAATCAATGTTCTTCTGAATACAGTGGTGATTACCCTTATTCAGGGGCAGCTTTATAGCCCATAATGATCAGAGGACAAATGGGTGAATATAACCCCAGTGACTGACTTGTAACAAAAGAGACTGTGTGTGTCTGGGGGACTGATCCAAGCAGTGGCAACCCCCAGATGGTAGCCAGACAAACTGTGCATCCGCCACACTCCACAGCCAAGGTCCCTCCACTAGCAGAGACAAGAAAGCAACCTGCCCCTGGCCGAGCTTGTAGGAGCCATACTAAGCTTGTCGTGGTTCAGGGAGTTGCTGGGAGTTGCCTCCCCACCCCCAGCCCCCACCAGCCAGTTAGTGCTGCACTGAGCTGGTTTCAGCTGGAAACCACTCTTTGCAGGTCTTACAACAAGGCAGGATGGGGTCCCCCAACAGGGCAGCTGCATTTGCCTAATGAAGAAGGCTAACAGGAAATGGAAATCTATCTTATTTGGTATGTATAGGGCTAAAGAGGATTGTCAGGAAGCTGATGGGCCCTGTTTATCCTCTTCCTCTCCCCTTCATTTCTTCCTCCCCCTGCCCTGCCCCCGCAAAGCTAAAGAGGGGAGAGTGAGAGAGCACAAAGCCAGAGCAAGAGCTGAGAGGGTCCGGAGTTTAAGAGATGATATAGCTGTAAAACAATTCGTGCCAGTTTCTTGTAGTGCATCCCTCCGGAATGATGTTTGAGCCATTCTAAGGGGGCTGTCTAATCTGCATTTAGACAGTGACATTGGGATGCAGAGCCCAGTGGACCATGTAAGTATCAATTTTCAAGAGTGGGCAGATCGTGTGTAATTACACACCGTCCCAGGGTTTATGGCTGGCGAGAACCTCGCCGACTGGCACTAAAATGCTTATGAAGTTGTTCTGAATTTTTCCAGGCAGCTGCTTTGGAGGAAGGGATCCAAGGCAGACAGTCCCCCATCACCCCCAGAGCGGCCATCAGAAACAACAGCAAAACCAGACTCCATGTTCTTATAGCCAACCAGGCAGCCATGTCTCAGGGAAGGGATAAACAAATGATAAGGGCTATAAAACCTGTAAGCAAAGGGCCGGAAATAGGCTTCCCTATGCCATAATGATAAGTAAATAACAAGAGACGGGGCTAAGGTTCCGAACCACTCAAAGCTGGGACATACGGAGATTTGGGAACCTGAATTGGTCTGAGCCCCTGTCCATAAAATCACTGAATACCAGCTACTTGTACTTTCCCTTCCAGCATGCTGAGAGCAATGGGGTGTGGACACCTGGGATCTCTGTATCAGTGGGAGATCAATGTGCTAGTGTGATTATTGCTGTTATTTACTGAGCACCAACAGTGTGCTTGGCCCTGCCCAACGTTACATAAAGTCTAGCATGGACACAAACATGACCAGTAAGAGTTGCAGGTGGGATGTTCCACTGGTGTTTGCAAAGAAGCGTGGGAGAAGACACAACGAGGTGGGTGTCAGAAGGGCATGGAGGGAGCTGCCAGGCAGGGAGCTAGGGGAAGGTGAAGGGAGCCAGAGGGCAGTGAAGTGACATGGGTGCAGGTGGGGTGGAGCTCTGCAGAGCCTGGGAAGTAGCGAGAGAAAGCTGGAACTTGATGTGGAAGGTGAGGAGCTACTGTGTGGGGAGTGATGTGATCAGATGAGTGGGAGGAGAGGAGGGTGTAGCAGCAGCAACAGCAGCATTGTGGGTAGACTGGAGAAGACATGGTGAGGGATGCTGAAGTGGAGGAAGCTGCAGAGATGACAAGCCCTGGTTTGGTCAGTCACAGAGCTGGCTGTGCCTGGTGGGAGAGGGCTTCACCTGGCACTGCCCCCAGCAGTGTCCACTGGGCAATGGCTCTAGCTAGGATTTCATTCTGGTGGCTGAAGTGTAATCAGTTTCCTAATTCTCCATCCTGTTGCTGGAATCAGACACAATTGCGCCAGTGGAGACCTGCCAGGTCACCTGACTCGCTGTATTTCAGGGCTTTTCTCGCTGCCATGCCCATTGATGTCTCATGTGACGTCATCTGGAAGCTCAGCCAGGATGGGACCCACCCTTCTGCAGGGTGTGTTCTGTGCTTCCATCGCTCTGGCCATGAACTGCTCCTTTGCACTGTGCACATTAACATTACTGAGCCAAACGCCATTCTGGCTTTTCCTCGAACAGGCCCATTGGTTCCACGTTGTCAGTCAGGGCAAGAATTTGATCCACAGGCCTGGATTCTGCTCTCAGCCACACTAGAGTTCCCTGGGAGTAACTCTCTTGATTGCTCTGGGGTTACTCTGGATTTACAGCTGCATAACCAAGATGAGACCCTGACCCTGAGCATTTAGAGCCAATCAAATGCTCCTGTTTTCAAGCAGTAATTAACTAAACAATGCCCTCTTGGCGGCTAGCTTCCTCCTCACATAAACTCCTCACTGCCTGCTTCATAAAAAGGACCTCCCTGTGAATTACACAGGAGAGAGCCAGGCTGAGCTCTAGCGAAACATTTGGACTTAATCTAGGCTCTCTGGTGAGTCAGTAATAAAACTGGTGACAAAACAAATGCTTTTAAGGAAGTGAGATGTTCAGAGAGGAGAGAGCCTTTAAAACAGACATTTAATAACACATCCATAGAGCAAGGGAATAAAACAGGCCATGAAATAATTGGCTTTCTGTGAATCTTTCCTGGGATCAGCCACACACTCCTGCTCCTGATCCCACAAGAACAACCTTCTAGGGACCTCCCCACACAGCCTCCCGTGAACCCCCAACACACAACCTCTTGCAGTGACCCACACGCCTGGGTGGGATGCCATCCAGACACATCCTTGCAGGTATCCCCTATCTAGGATCCTTTTCCAAACTCCCCCAGGCTATTCCCTCCACCCAGATACACCCACTTGGGAGCCCTTCACAAACACTCTCCTGGGCATCCCCAAGTACAGGCGCACGAAGGACTTGTCTATGGGGGGAAAATGATTGGACTAGCTCTTCCGGAACAGCTCCCCATAGGGACACTCTATTCTGGAATTAAAAGTGATTTTATTCCAGAATATTTTCTCTGCCTGGAAACCACAAATTATTGTGGAATAAAAAGACTTTATTCTGGAATCGAGTGTCCGCATGGAGGGGCTGCTCTGAAATAGTGATAGCACAGGCGTGGGCAAACTTTCTGGCCCGAGGGCCACATCTGGGTGGGGAAATTGCATGCAAGGCCATGAATGTAGGAGTAGGGCTGGGGAAGGGGGTTGGGGTATGGGAGGGAGTGTGGGGTGTGGGTGCAGGGTGCAGGAGGGGGCTCAGGGCAGTGGGCTCAGGGTAGGGTTTAGGGGGTTCAGGACAGGGGGTTGGGATGCAGAAGGGAGTGCAGAGTGCAGGAGAGGACTCAGGGCAGGCAGCTCAAGACATGGAGTTAGGGGGCTAAGGCCAGGGGGCTAGGGTATAGGAGGGGCTCAGGGTGTGGGCTCTGGCCCAGCACCGCTTACTGCGAGTGGCTCTGGGGTGGCACCAGTGCACAGCAGGGCTAAGGCAGGCTCCCTGCCTGCCTTGGCCCCACGCCGCTCCCAGAAGTGGCCAGCATGTCTGGAAGTGGCTCCTGGGGGTGAGATGAGGCAGGTGGCTCCGCCACAAGCTGCCCTCGCCTGTAGGTACCACCCCTAAAGCTCCCATTGGCCACAGTTCCCCATTTCCGGCCAATGGGAGCTGTGGGGGGCAGTGCCTGCAGGCGAGGGCAGCACATGGCCCTCTGTCCCCCCCATGGCTCCCAGGGGCCGCAGGGAGATGGTGCCAGCTGCTTCTGGGAGTGACATAGGGCCAGGGCAGGCAGGGAGCCGGCCTTAGCCCCACTGCGCCACAGGCCTGGCAATCCTGCAGGCCAGACTGAAAGCCCTGATGGGCCGGATCCGGCCCGCAGGCCATTGTTTGTCCTCCCCTGCGATAGCAGATAGATTATTCTGCAATCGCTATCCTGGTCCATTTCCCCATAATGACACACTGTTAGACTTGAACGTCCTGCTCTCTAACAATGAATTAGAAGGCCCTACTGCCCAATAAGAGCCAAATCATGTCTGTCATCGCTCACCGAGAGCCTCCTGAGTGTGGGGTGCAAACCAGCACGAGCGCCACTCTGTAGGGGACCCTACAAATTCCTCCAGACGATGAGGCCAAAGCCGTAAGATTTACAATTCATGGGACCCCAGAACCTTTCCAAAGCATGAGGCATAAACCAATATAAACTCAGGGGTCACCCGCTTCAGAGCTCATTGTGCATACCATGGGCCCCTTGCATTCCTCCATTCCACTACCTCTGTCTCCCTATGTAGCACCCACCCACCCACCCCTTCCAATTCAGGGATTCCCTCAGCTCTCCCATTCCCACTCTGCCAGAGTTTCTGTGTGCCCCCACGCCCGGTCCTCCCATACCAGAGGCCCCCATTTCCCCCCCATGCCAGGGACTGTGTGCACTCCCCTATTTTCCATTCTCCCCCAACCATTATTAATTATCTGGGAGAGAAGATGTTCAGGGTGTCAACATATTAATCTCTGTTGGGAGGATGAACAGAGATAAATTTAGGATATTGTTATGCTAGAGGAGTTAATGGCTGCCATCAACCAGTTGTTTGATCTAGAAACATTTGCAGAAATGCTTGAAGCTGTGGCTGTGCTAAACAGCTGACACGGGCTCATTTTTCTCCTTTCGGTTTTCTGATTTGCGCCCAGATCTATATGGCTCTGGCCACTGATGCCTAGATTATTCCTTGAAATTTAGAAATTGATCGGATGCAGCACTCAAAAGTGATCGTGTTACAGACAGCCAGGAAAATGCCAACAGGTTGAGTGTACGGCCTTGCAAGCTTGGCCAATTAAATACAAACAATAACAATCAGTGGCCGATGTTCTGTGTACACAGCCAATTCTCTCAATTTGTGTTTACAAGACAAAAGAAGAGACACAGAGAGAGAGAAACAAGCTTCTGTGAAAATAAAAAATGACCTTCGAACACCAATTGTTATTAGCCTGAGAGATGGGGAATGTCTAATTAGCCTTTAGATGCACCTTCTCCCACTGTGTGAGATGAGAATGGAGAAGAGAGAAGGGAAGACATAAGTAGCAAGGGATTTAAAGAGGTGATAATGGAATGTTGGTTGTTAAAGGGGTAAGTAGTGAGTTCAACAAAAGGATCTACAGGAACAAAATACATAGGCTAGACTTATATGGTGGAGAACTCTATCCTGGGAAGCAGTGACTCTGCAAAAAATGTGGGTAGAGAGGTTATTTTACTTCTGTATTTGGCACTGGTGCAACTACTGCTGGAATCCTGTGTCCAGTTCTGGTGCTCACATCAAGAAGAAGGATGTTGATAAATTGGAGAGGGTTCAGAGAAGAGCCATAGTAATGATTAAGGATTAGAAAACATGCCTTAGAGTGATAGACTCAAGGAGCTCAATCTATTTAGCTTAACAAAGAGAAGGTTAAGGGGTGATTTGATTACAATCTATAAGTACCTATGTGGGGAACAAATATTTAATAATGGGCTCTTCAATTTATTAGAGAAAGATATAAATAGGATCCGATGACTGGAAGTTGAAGCTAGCCAAATTCAGACAGGAAATAAAGGTGTACATTTTTAACAGTGAGAGTAATTAACCATTGGAACAATTTACCAAGGGTCATGGTAGATTTCCCATCAGTGACAATTTTTCAATCAAGATTAGATGTTTTTCTAAAAGATCTGCTGTAGGAATTATCCTGGGGAAGTTCTATGGCCTGAGATATACAGAAAGTCAGACTAGATGATCATAATGGTCCCTTCTGGCCTGAGAATCTATGAATCTATTAGGGCCTGTTTCATGAAGTGCTCAAGGCCCAGATACCACAGTGATGGGTGATCTTGCACAAATCCTGATAGAAGGGTTAACGAGATATTTGTCCCTCAGTTCTACAAATGCCAAGATTAATTTCCCACTCCATGACTGGGATAGGCAGATGAGTGGGGTCATAAGAACATCTTGACTTGATTCTTTTTTTACTTCATTTTCTCCTGTGCACTGCATCTTCCATGAGCATCAAGGTGCTGAGCAGCATGCAAGGACAAGAGATGCATGAGAAGAACAAGAATCTTACAGGTGAGGAGAGGAACCTGAAAGCAGTTTAGTTCTGAACAAGGCATAGGAGTCTGCAGATGGGGAAGAGCTCTGCCAAACTGGGGCAGCACAAAGGTCTTAGATTCTGAGATTCCCAGCAAGCCAGCTGCAGGCACTGATCGCTGATTTGTCAAGGATGGGGCAAGGGGAGGGTGGAGGGGAATCAGCTCGCACCAGTAGGAGAGCAGAGCAGCAGCGCTGTGACTGAAAGGCTTTAAATATCAGAGGAAGAACGATCCACTTAAACTGCTCTTTCATTTGTATCTGATCTTCCCCGCGTCTGTCCCATTTTACAGTAGCTGTCGTATTTAAAAATAAATTATTGCAAAAGCCCCACACTGCAATCTGCTCATCCAAACAGGACTGCCTTTTTGGTCCTGATTTTATCAGCGTGGAGACGGTTTGTCCTTGCAGGATGATGTTACCATCTTGAAAACAATTTTGGAACAACAGAATGTCATCCCCCGATGGTGCAAGGAGGTTTTTATGCACTGTCTCATAATGATGTACCACAATGTGGTGACGTTTTTAAGAATCATCATCATACTCATTGTATTCTGGGCATCACATTGCCAGAAGGATATTTACATACTGGAAGGAGGTCAGAGCATAGCAACAATAATCAGAAATTCAGAGAGACTGATTTACAAGGAAACACTAAGAAAGATAAATATGTCTAGCTTGGCTAGTGTGGGGACACGATTTCCACTGACAGATATTGAAAGGTGATAATGAGAGAGCAGCATTGTGGAAGGTGGTACATGGGGTATATCTAGTGAAAGTGACATTAAGAAAAGGGATCAGTTTAGGCTCAATCTCAGGAAAATCTAGTTTTCAGTCAAATCAACTGTGGGGTAATCTCGCAAAGGAAGTGGTGGAGCCCATTGACTGGAATATTTGAAATTAGACTGGAAACAGCATGAGAAAATATACACTGGAAACAATCCTGCATTGAGAGGGATGTAGACTGGGTGACCTAATAGGGCTCGTCAATCTCTAAGCTCTATGATTCCTAGCACAGCTGTTAAATGCTACTGAGGGCTAGTCATTACTGACCTGGGCTATGTCATAACCAATGCTCTAAAAATGGGACACTCTAGATACTATTCCTAATCCTTAGCACCATGGAGTCCCTTTCTCTAGCAGTTTTAGGTAGGTCATATTTTGTGCCCGAATGAATTGATGCTGTCCTTCTAAATACAGTTCATCTAGTGTGGCACACTTCTATATAAATACATGTGCCTTAGCACGGCTGCACTCTGTGAACTGAACTGAGCAGCCTGTGATTAGAGGTGAGCAAGACACTGATTATGGCTTAATTAGCTAGGCTAATAAACTGCCTGGTAGAAAAGCTGTATTTCATCCAACATAAAGCCATTGAAGAACCTGGAGAAGAAGACTTTTTTGCCTGAGAATTTTGAAATGCTGCCTCTGAGAGGGGAATAAGCTCAGACCTGGACTCAGTGGGTTGCTTGGAGGACTGCAAGAGGGCTGGAGGTTCAAAATTTACCTTCAGTGCCAAGGGAAGTGCAACAGCAACCAAGCAGTCCTAATACAGAGCAGTAGGGTCTGGGTAGAATCATAGAATCATACGACTGGAAGGGACCTCAAGAGGTCATCTAGTCCAGTTCCCTGCACTCAGGGCAGGACTAAATATTAGCTAGACTATCCCTGACAGGTGTTTGTCCAACCTGTTCTTAAAAATCTCCAATGACGGAGATTCCACAACCTCCCTAGGCAATTGATTCCAGTGGGATCTGAGTGGGTGGATGGAGATGAGAGACTAGCAGTGATAGGAGCTGAAAACAATGCAACAAGCAATCAAAAAACTTAACTTTGGGCACAACCCTTCAAGGCCTCTGAACAACTAAATCCTGCTGAAGTCAAGGGAAGGCTAGCAGCAAACAGGAAGAGCCATTCAAAAAGAAAGAGGTAGTAGAAAGTCGAGACCCAGAGAGAGACCAGGGAATTACAATGAAAAGAGCATTTGCTGGAACACATGATGGCTGCCAGGAGAACGGAAGGAGTTTAAGGTGAATGAAGACCAGACAAGTTACATATGCTTCGGAATATGCTGCAGGAAACCATCCTACCATGGGTGGGTGATAGATTAGACAAACTCTGCTAATAATAGGTCATTTCTATTGCTATCCTTCAGAGATTTAGATTAGAGACTATTTGAAGCCTCTCCTTGGATTGGACACTAGGTGACTGATCTGGCAGTAGAAACACCAGTAGTTCGGCACTGGAAACATTGGGGGAAAGCCTCTGCTGGTGTTTCTACTGCCAGATCAGTCACCAAGTGTCCACTCCCTGAGAGACAATTTCACCCAGAATGTGAAGCTAATCAAATTCAACCCTGAAGTTCAGTTAATTTTCTGATACAATTGCTTCACATATATAAATCAGTAGGACTGGACCAATGCTCCACTGATACCAATTTCCAACAGCTGAGGATCTGAACTAAGAACTCAACTTAACTGAAACTCAGAAACAGGGTTGAGCTTGAGTAAGTTCGCATTACAGGTGAAGGTTCGAGCCACTTATTTTCTGCAGTCTAGCTTGCTGAGCATTTTGATACTCTCTAGTGTGTTGTGTTGCTTGTCCCAAACAGGTATTTAGACAACCCCATATCGTGAGTGCCTCCAGCCCAGCTACAGACCAGGCAGGGACCAGGCAAGGTAGCAGGTAAAGCTTTCCATTATGCAACCATTTCAGCTCTGCTGTGGGTTGGAGTGTGATCTTGGAACAACTGGTGTATTTGTGACATGGCTCTGTGGTTGCAGAGGCATCAAATGAAATCCATTTCCTCTTTTATCCCTGTCATAAGGAGAGTGTATGTATGAGGCTTCGCTGTAAAAATAAATCCTCTTCTGTCACATTCAAGCATATTAATAATGACGCTTAATAATTCCTGCTTCAGAGTCCCCATATTTGTGTGGGAATCTGCGACATGCTGAGTGCTGGACACATGCACACATGGTGCACTCTGCCCATATGCCGTGCAGCTTGGCAAATGAGTCTGAGAAAGGAAATCGGGAAAAACAAATTGCACTAACAAATAATACAACTTTTAATTGAATTTCATGCTGTTGGATGACAGCTCTAGAGACTGGAGTCCTCGCCTTATCCACAGAACAGGTACAGCACAGTAGGTGGCACGTTGCCTGCCACAAACCTGTCTAAGTGCCATCCTGGAAGGACTTTATCTAGGACCGAGAGGGGACTTCTCTCTGAGGCTCATTAAATTCTTGGCTTCCACTCTGATGTTACAATTGCAGGTTTTGTGATGTGGATGCCTGTCCGCTGGGAACTGACTGCAGTAACCTGTGTATTTCACACACAGAAGGGCACCAAACTGCAGTTGGATGGTGATGGCTTTCAGGTACTGCCAACCTGGAATGGCACAGAACCAGCATCTTAGAAGTGAGAGGCTCCACAGTCTGAAATGCACTGGCTGGGAGATGGGCTATAGTACAGGACTTAAGGGGGCCAATTTTCATAAGGTCAAAAGCTGTGTGCAAGGAAATGAATCACGTGCATGTGCAGCTACCACAGCTGTGTGCCTGAACTGGGTACTTGCTGGCGCAAATGGCTGGATGGGTGTATAAATGGTCATTTGCAGTCACAGAAATGCAGTGCAAAGTAAGCATGCCACTGCAGTACTATTTTGTTACACAGCCATAGGCACCTGCCCTGTGCAAAATCAGGCCCATTAGGTTTTTTCCATCTCCAACATCTATGACTATACTTAGTCCATTGTCAGGCCCATTTGCCACCAGCCCCGTGAGGAAATGGCATATGTGGCTGAGTTCCCTGTGTTTTTGATCCAAGTGCAGCTATATTGCTGGCTCCCCTCAAACAATAATTAAGAAACACTCATTTTTTTAAAGGCAAAAGTGAGCAAAACCTCAATGGTCAAGGTTTCATTGACTTAAACTACAACCAAAACCCAGGGAAGGGGGTGGATTCATGGACCATAACCCTACGTTCAGGAAGTGCAAGAGTTACAAGAATGGCCTTTCCCTTGTTAGGAAGTATCTTCTGCCATTTTGAATAGGGAGCCTCTTCCAATACAATTCAGCCAAAATACGCTTCAGGACGGGGTTATGTTTCTTTCTGCTCACCACTATCGAATAGTAACACTGATTGTAACCTTACAGGTGTGTGCAGATGGGAAATTAGCATTTCCCCTCTATACAGCAGTGGGCAAGCCAGAGCCAAGAACCCAAACTCATCATTTTCTGTCTGGCTCCCATGAGCCAAGGGAGAACTTTGATGCATAAACACTAGACACTGTGTTCCAAAACGAAACATTTAAATCTGTCTCCTCTAAAAATAAATAAAGGGAAAAAATGGTGGGGAAAAAAAAACCCAACTAGGTAGTTCAAAGTTGTTCCTTTGAAATCCCTCTAAATGGGCATTTACCTGGGCTGCATTCTACTCTCAAAGCCATTACTACAAGCAACACATACACTGAAGGAATTACTTTCTTTTTAGGCTATTATTCCTCTCTGCAAAAAAATGTACCAAGCTGGATTTTTTTTCACACCAAAGGCATTTGGGTGGTTGTTCAATAAAAGAACACCCACCCCAGTTAGAGATGATTAGCCCCATTTACAGACTAGTCATCGCCCACAAAGCGTCCTCTTAAGTGCCCAGCCCACTGTTAGGTTAATACAGCCCGAAAATGGGGAGGAAATTGCACACACTTCTCTTTGTTGTGTTTTTTTTACAGTTTTTCTCTTATAATTCAGAAATTGGCAAAATGCTTTAACCCTTTCACCACCCCTGCCACAGCTACCTGATAATATGCCTCTGAAATCAGCACAATCGCCTCCAGGAAGCCAGAGAACAGGCGGTAGAGCTGGCTCGTGTGATTAGCACTCATCTACCTAGTGGCCTGTCTCACCGCGGCACATTTCTTGGCTGAAAGTTGGACTGACAGTCCCCTAAAAACATCAGCTCCCCAGGTGAGGCGAAAGAGAATTCTCCCCTGGATGAATTAGCAGGAGCAGCTGTGCACCCCCTCCATCACTGAACCAGCAAGAGATGCACTGAGCTGGTCCCAGCAGAGAGTCACTCAGTGAGAGCCGCCTTCCTCTTGCTGAGCATGGTAGGGTCCGCTCTGAGGGGGTCTCAGCAGGTGTCAGCTCCCCTGGTTCAGTCAGTAGGAGCTGTGCAGCACTGGCCTCAGCTGGGAGTCTCCTCCAAGCTAGCAGGGGCTGGAAGAAGCTCTTGAATGGAAGAACCTAGTGTAGCTGGCATGTTAAGTAGCATAGCTGATGTGTTCTATCTGGAAATACCTGGAACTGAAGGCAGCAGCCAGGAAGCTGTGACTGGCCCTGGGATGATGTACTGTCCTGGTATGATACATTTCAGCCAGTAAAGAATCCGTTATTGCCAGGATTGAGATATAGAGCTATGTGCTGCACAGTGTGTATTCAAATCTGCATACACATTAGCTCTCTCTCGCAACATCTGTCAGCCCTCCACTCTGGGGCATGAACTGTCTTCCCTTTCTGTCTTGCAGAGAAGGGCTAGGCATACTGCAGGCTGTTAACAAACACATACCAAAAAGACAAAACCATAATGATCCCATGTTCTATGTGTAAAGCATGCCTGTCATTAGCACTGGGTGCATGTGCCCAGCTGCATTTGCACAAGGCAGAGTGACACTAACCAAGACACTAGCAACAGTTCAGAGAACTCCCCAAACTACAACCGAAACTCATCCCCTGCTCCGGCCACCTCTTCTGGCAAACAGACCTCCACAGGGAATGCCCTACCCCAGCCATAACAACGTGGGGACTGAGAGCAGCAGCATGAGCGCTGGACTGTCCCAGCTGATTGGGATGGAGCACAGAAAAGAAAGCTGTCTCCATGGTAGCAATAAGCCAAACCATAAATGGCTTTAGATTGAAACCAACACCTTAAATTACACCCAGAAAAAAACTGGAAGCCAGGCCAGTCTATGGAACTGTCAGGGACTTAAACCCAGACGGCAAAGTTCGTTGTCTAGAACTCACAAGGGTAATGCACTCTATGCAAGATGCTATGTGCATGCAAGCAGCCATACTGGGCACTAGCTTAAGTGGCTGAGTGTAGCATACGTGGCAGGGGGGAAGTTTTTTAGGGCAGGGACTGCCTCCTACTCTGTGTACGCACAGTACCTAGCACAATGAGGCCCCTATCTTGTCCGAGGCCTCGGGTCACCACTATCATACAAACTAATAACAACAATATTAAGTGCTGTGGGGAGTACAGATCAGAGAGGAAGGGCACCAGCCCCTGGCCAATCAAGGATAAAAAAGAGCATCCTTCACCCCCATGTCTACCTGGAAATCCATGAGCAGCTGAGGTTGCAGTACCGCCAGGTCATGAGCCATGGTAGCAGTAGATAGACACAATCCCCGGCTCCTCTGTGGAGAGGGGGATCAGAGTGTTTGTGTTGCTGAAAACCTGCATGCTGGTCCGACATGCACATGTGTGCTGATGAAATCTAACCCCCCTGAGGTCTGCTCTCTGGCTGAGACCCACATTAAAGGGGTCAGTATTAAGGAGCCCATAGGGCACTTGCTCCAGGAGTGACAAGCTGCTGCCTGCAACTTACGGGTGTTTTGGGCTGCCGGAGAAGTTCAGCATTAAAGCTGTAAGCTTTCATCTCTCACCTGGGACCAATAAAGCAGTGTTGGGTAGAGACTGTAGTGATAAATGGGGCATAAATCACACCTTCCCCCTCCTCACCTCGAGGGGAGACAGAGCTGCCTGAGCCGTCTCAAGCTGGACTTCATTGTGCTCAAACAGGCCCTTGTCTGGCTGTGAAGTCAATTAGAACTTCATCAGAAATCAATTTGCGAGGCCCAGCTGAGAAGTACCTATAGATCAGGCTCTGCCAACTGATTATTGCACTAATGGAATATTCTATTGATTAATTGAATATTTAAGTCCCTGAGATGTAAGCCTGACTATATTATCTCCTTACTTGTCACTGGGCTGCGTAACAGGTGCCACAGGCAGGGGCTAAACGTGTTGGAGTCAGTGTCTGAGCTCTTGGAGTGTTATGCACAGGACCTATGCACTCCTTGAGCCTTGCCCTCCACCATGCGGAGATGCCCACCTGTTTTCCATGAGCAGGAATGGAACGGGCAGGGAGTTTCTTAAACCTTCGAAATAGGGGGTATGGAGGTGGGTCTGTTTTCTGGCTACCAGTCCTCAACTGTATGTTCCATCACTTAATATTTTTTGGACAGGCATCCAGAGCTTTGGGAGGGCACATTGTAAAAAGCATCAGAATAAATAAATAAAGACAGCACCAGCAATGAAAGAATCAACAACATGGGGAAGGAAGGTCTTGTTTGATTTTTCATTGAGTCGTAAGTGGGTGGTTTGCTCTTTGCTAGCAAGGCTTTCAGTGTGCTGTGAGACGCCAGGTACCTGAGCCTTATGACAACCCATTTTCATAGGTTAAGATGATTTAGTCCCATTTTACACACAAGCAGGAGGCCAGGCCTGGAAACTAAAATTGGGGAGGAGAGTCCAAAGATCTTTCCCCACCTTTTCCTGTGCCCCAATCACATTTGGTGTCCACAGTGCTTTTCCACCCCTGTTAAACCTCAGCTGTTCTGATGGGCAAAGGTGGCGGAATGCTTTGAGCACCAGGGTTTCAAACTTGCCAATGGGGGAGGGCCAAGTTGCAGGTTTAATCATGTATCAGAGGGGTAGCTGTGTTAGTCTGTATCCACAAAAACAACGAGGAGTCCGGTGGCACCTTAAACACTAACAGATTTATTTGGGCATAAGATGTTTTGAGTAAAAAACCCACTTCTTCAGATGCCTGGAGTGAAAGTTACAGATGCAGGCATTATATAATGACACATGAAGTGAAGGGAGTTACCTTAGAGTGGAGAACCAGTGTTGACAAGGCCAATTCAGTCACAGTGGATGTGGTCCACTCCCAATAACTGATGAGGAGGTCTCAATACCAAGAGAGGGAAAATTGTTTTTGTAGTGAGCCAGCCTCTCCCAGTCCCTATTCAAATCCAAATTAATGGTTTTAAGTTTGCAATAACTGATGAGGAGGTCTCAATACCAAGAGAGGGAAAATTGCTTTTGTAGTGAGCCAGCCTCTCCCAGTCCCTATTCAAATCCAAATTAATGGTTTTAAGTTTGCAAATGAATTGTAGCTCTGCAGTTTCTCTTTGAAGTCTGTTTTTGAAGTTTTTTTTGTTGAAAGATGGTTACTTTTAAGTCTGTTATTGATTGTCCAGGGAGATTGAAGTGTTCTCCTACTATCTTTTGTATGTTACCATTCCCCATTTCTGATTTGTGTCTATTTATTCTTTTACGTAGGGACAGTCCAGTTTGGCCAATGTACGTGGCAGAGGTGCACTGCTGGCACATGATGGCATATATCACATTAGTAGATGTGCAGGTGAATGAGCCCTTGATGGTGTTGCTGATGTGGTTGGGTTCTCTGATGGTGTCGCTAGAGTAGAAATGGGGACAGAGTAGGCAACAAGGTTTACTACAAGGATTGGTTCCTGGGTTAGTGTTTCTGCAGTGTGGTGTGTAGTTGCCAGTGAGTATTCGCTTCAGGCTGGGGGGCTGTCTGTAAGCGGGGACTGGCCTGCCTCCCAAGGTCTGTGAGAGTGAGGGATCGTTTTCCAGGATAGGTTGTAGATCTCTGATAATGCACAGCAGAGGTTTTAGTTGGGGACTGTACATGATGGCCAGTGGTGTTCTATTATTTTCCTTGTTGGGCTTTTCCTGTAGTAGGTGACTTCTGGGTAGCCGTCTCGCTCTGTGGATCTTTTTAATCATGACATCAGTGGGACCACTCGTGTGCTTAGTTAAACACCTGCTTTAGTGCTTATTTTGAATCGGGACCAAACTGAAGAGGGGAGAAAGAGAAATGAAGATGGAGATGGGGCGGAAGAGAGCGCTGAGGTCAGAGCCAGGGAAAGAAGTATGCTGGGTCTGGAGTAATACTCAGTTCGGCATCCAGAGATAGGTTTAGAAAAATCACTAGCGAATTGCATTGTGTCAGCAAAGCTCAATGGAAAGCACACAAGCAAGAGAGGGAATTCCAGTTCTACAGAGCTCCATCCTAGCACTGCTCTGCAGCAGGATGTCAGGTTACAAGCATTACTTCAGCAGGACAAATATTGGCTGCTCCAAGCTCAGGGCTGCCCAGGGAGTGGGGGACAAGTGGGGCAATTTGCCCCAGGCCCTGGGCCCCACAGGGGCCCCCATGAGAATATCATATTCTAAAGTATTGCAACTTTTTTTATGGAAGGGGCCCCCAAAATTGTTTTGCCCCAGGCCCCCTGAATCCTCTGGGCAGCCTTGTCCAAATCCTGAGCATTAGCTCCTGGTCTCTTGCGGCTTGTGGCAGCAGAAGCCTGACACAAAATAAGCCTTTCACACTGGGCGCTGTGTATCCCACAAGGCAGGAGGATCTAGGGCAGAAGTTCTCAAACTGTGGGTCAGGACCCCAGGTGGATTGCGATCCCATTTTAATGGGGTCACCAGGGCTGGTGTTAGATTTGCTGGGGCCCGGGGTCAAAGCCAGAGCCTGAGCCCCACCACTTGGAGCCAAAGCCAAAGCCAGAGGGCATCAGCCCTGGGCAGTGGGGCTCAGGCTTCGGCTTCAGCCCTGGGTAGCTGGACTCAGGTTACAGGTCCTCTGCCTGGAGCTGAAGCCCTTGGGCTTCGCCTGTCACCCTCCCCACCCCCAATGCACAGCGTGTCAGGGCTTGAGCTTTGGCCTCCCTGTCTGGGGTGGTGAAGCTCAGGCAGACTCAGGTTTTGGTACCCCCTTCCTGGGTCATGTAGTAATTTTTGTTGTCAGAAGAGGGTCGCAATGCAATGACATTTGAGAACCGCTGATTTAGGGAGAAGGGGAGAAATGCAGGTGGGGAAGAGAAGGAATGAAAAGAAAGTGAAAGTACGTGAGCAATTTGCTTTCAGAAGTGTAGCACTGAGGCCATCCTCTTGATCTCTTGCTAAAGAAGGTCAAATCCAGTAAATGGAGGAGGAGGAGGAAGGCTGCTGTCTCCACAGGACAGATCATGACAATGAAACTGTCTCCCATCCAGCCAACCGGCTGTCTATGAAGTCTGAAGAGACCACTCACAAATGACCTGACATGCCAAGAAGCCCACACACTTGTCACACTTCTCCATTGTTCCCCAGTCTCCATTCCTTTCCCTCCCTACCTCTCTGTTCTGCACCTACCCGCTCCTGCCTCCAGCCTCTGGGCTGTGTCTGCCTATCGGAAATGCTGAGAAGCTGCTGCCATAGTCAAAGAAAGTTAAAGGAGCGTGTGGGGAACAAATGCTACGGACCGGCTGCTGGACGCAAAGCATCAGACACACCCTCAGCAACTCAGCCCTGAAGCTGTCTCTGCAGCGGTCTCTACTTCCCATCCTCGACCCTGACAGAGCCTTGTCCTCTTCAGTTGCCGTGTGAATGCTCTCCACAGGCTCTGAAGCACCGTCTCCTGCAGAAGCTCTCTTAGCAGAAGCCGCTCTGCCTGCTAAGGGAGGCTTTGGGTTTTCACTTTCTTTCTTTCTTGCCAGGGAGGTAAAAATAAACCATGAAGAAAAACAAGCATTGATGGAACAGCTAGAAGAGAAGAACAGGCTTTTTTTCACACTGAGAGGCCTGACCTTTCGGCGGCAGCTTCAGAAACCACAGGCAACAGCCCTTCACTGGAATCTAATGCTGATGAACTACTGAGAGTTCTCTCTCCTTCTCTCACTAGACACATTTTTACTTATTAACCTGTCAGTTCCCACTGTCCTGGGAGCCTGAAGATTCTGCCCATCCACTGGGCCGCCTAGCAAGAAGAATGACCCCAGTGCACCCCCACCCCACTCCCACACGTTTCTCCCCAGACACACTGCCATTCTTAACAGGGCAGGGTTTCAGCATGAGGAGGCTTCAGAATGTGAGTCTCAGCTGAGGGAGGTGCAATGTGCTCTGAACGAGAAGAAAAATGTGACAGAAACAGGCAAAGAATATCCCCTCTGGCTAAGCAATAGGGCAGCCCCTTGGCGCCTTCCTGGGTGCAGTCTGCAAGGTGCAACTCTGGCGGATAAAGTGTGACCAAGGCTCTGAAATGTGGCCTAGGGTTTCTTGATGAATTTATGAAATCCACCTGAGACATAAAACACAAAGGGCAACAAGAGTGGGTGGGAATATTACCGCTTGGTTTAGCCCACGTATTTAGTTTCGCTTTGCAAATTGACAAAGAAAATTTACCAGTCCAGCAGCAAAACAAACCAACTGGCCCTTTATCATGATAAAGATGAGCAAACAAACCAGATTTCACTCCCCTGGGAGAGGGAGAAGGGTGCACTTTGCACAGCTGCATAAGGCCACCAGAGGCCTTCTCAGCAAACTAAAAGCCTGGGCCCTTTTTCCAAAGACAGTGAGAGTAAAGGGCTGAGGAGGGGCAGCAGGGAGTGAGGGAGAGTCGGACAGAGGGGCTCCAGGGGAACGGACATCCCAACCAGAGCACTCAGTTCCAGGCCGCGTGGTGACATTTTGGGACACTGGCTTTGTTTTGCTGGCTTGACAATGTGCAGAGGTTTGTGTTCTCCCGATTGCCTCAGACACCCCTTTGACATCCTATTACCCTGAATGTTGTTACTGGAGTCCAGTTCAATGGGAGGAACTATAGCCTGCACCCAAATTGTAGCCTCTGAGCGCCAATAACCACAAACACCATTTTCTTTCCCTCTCTCGCTCACTCTTATTTGATTCTACAAAGAGCACAAACATCATTGATTTTAGAATAAAAATCTCTGGCCTCTCCAAAGAGTCATTTTTCACAAAGGTTAAAGCTGACGATATGGTGTTATTTTCTCATTATCCTCTTTTGTAACCTTGTGTGGAAACAGCAGAGAGGCCAGCAGTCTCTTCTCTCCCACTTCTCGTGGTGGCTTTTCTCTAGTAGCCGCTGCTCAGGCACTTCCCAGCGCAGGCCTTGTAAAAGGGAAGGAAGAATGAATACATAGAGAAGGGTTATGCACATTCCTTTGCTGCAGACTGCCGGTCCCACTCCAAGCACCTTTCCCAGTTGCTGTGCCAGTGCAGACTGCACACTTAGGCTGTGCCTGCATTGGGAAACAGACCCATTGCTGGCAAAGGGCAGCACTACCAGGTGCAAATGAACTGGTGCGCAAATGATGATTGTTTATATTATTTTACATTAGCACCTAAAGTGTCAGGATTATGCTAACACCACAGTCCAAACATATAATTATTATTATTTACTATTTGTTTTATCATAGTACCTAGGAGCCCGGTCATGGACCAAGCCCCCATTGCGCTAGGTGCTGTACAAACAGACAGTCCCTGCCTAGAAAAGGAGTTGACCTTATGCTCTAAATAGATAAGCCAGACAAAGGATGGGAGGGGAAACAGAGGCACAGAGAGAAAGGTCACATAGTAAGTCAGAGGCCAACAAGGAACAGAGCCCTGGTCCCTTAACGCCCAGTCCAGTTCCTTATCCACTAGGACACACTGCCTTTCTGAAGCAAAAGCTACTGAACTACAGCTGTAGACAGGACCCAGTCAAGTTGCATGCAGCAAGCAAGCTTCTCCCAGGACTTCTGAAATGGTGCTGATCCTGGTTTGGCCCTGTCTGTGCTTTCAGGCAACCTGTCTTCAGCAGCAGTTCAACTCCCGCCCTTGTAGATGCCTGAGACGAGGTTATACGGTGGCCCTAGGCGCACATGCTTTCTCTCTGTCTTCATGTTGGCTCAGGGGCTGCTGGATACAAATGCATTTCTTAAGCCTGCCCCAAAATAGGGGTGGTAGGAGACGAGTTACAGGGTCTCAGTATCCAGGGGCTCCTCCTTCTTCCCCCATACAGCCCAGGAGACAGTGCCTACAGGAGCCCACTTCACCTTCACAGTTCGGCCATCTGCTATTGCAAATTGTGCCCCAAATGGCCAGGCTCAAAGGAATCATCCCAGTACCTGAGGAGGAGTCCATCACTCCACAGTGGAAGCACCTCACACCAGCCATTCTACAGTTGGAGTTTTATAAGCACAGTCATACCTCAACACTCGTGCATGGGGACAGGGGACTGGTCGTTGGGGAGGCGAGATGGAGCCTTTCATCACTGGTTCCTGCCTGGCTCTCCTGGCAGTGGGACTGTACCATTGTTATGCCTCCAGACACTCCGGATTACTGCAAATTCAGATTAAGGAAAACAACAAAGGAAATAAGCACAACTGTAAAGTCTCCATGAGAGAAAGAGAGCAGAGTGTGTGTCACTCAGGCTGTGCCTGCTACCCTGACACAACGCATGCCCCCCTGCCCCTACAGCTGACAGGCAGGGAGACACTTTACAGCTAAAGGTGCAGTGCACGGAAAACAGACTCGCAGCAACTCTCTTTTGTTGGCATAGCTGCATGTACCACAACCACACGACAGCTGCATGGGGAATAGTGTCAGCCCATCTCACTCCCACAGAAGGGTCCCAACCACCACTAGTTCAGCAGAGAAGCTGAGGACTGGCAGAGCCCTGTGGATTGAACTCGCTGCTTTCCATTAAAGAAGGTCTTTGCTGGGGGATATGAGAGGGGGACAGTGTGGTGGAAGCTTGCTTTTCTGCTGTCTGTGCTGCACTTGTTCTGTAGATAAATTCACACACAAACCTTCAAAGGTTTATAAATCCCAGACTGTGGACATCCCAGTGTTATAAAGCGGATGAACTTCTTGTCTGCTGGAGACATGCTGGTCTTCAAATTCTAAGTGAGGTTTCTGCCGTTGGCTGCTGCTGGCCCTTTAAATGAAATCTTTGCCCACCCAGCACTCCTACAACATGCTTCATTCATGAATTAAGTCCCTGACAGCCCATATCTGTATGATCAATATGTTTGTTTATCGGCACCAGCTACTGTGTTTTAGCAAAGCTAGTGGGCTCCAGTGATAGAATTGTGCTCTAACCACAGTACAGGGCTCAGGACAAGCAGAAGAGCCTCCTGCCAGCAAATGGGAGCTGGGATGGATAAGATTTCACACTAATGACCCTTTAATTGAAATCACTGATTGGGACGGATTGCTCATCTCAGGGAAATCTGCTCTGATGGCTCTTGGCTTGGCCACTCCTGAGAGGAGTCCATTAACTCAGTGGATGTGTACCTGGAGCAAATAAAGGCAAGCAACAATAACAGAAGGATGAGGCTGTCTGGATCAATCAGTCACGGGCACAGCTGAAGTGTATGTTAGGGCAAGTGCAAGTCAGCAGCTAGTATAAATGGACAGCGGGCTTACCGAACCTCACACCTCTGCTTTGCCGTGCTAGGGCTCTCCTATCCCACCTGAGCATGGCTAGCCGCAATTCTCATTCCACTTTGCTAGTTTTGTGAGTCTAGTGGTTACAGCAAGCGAGTCAGGACTCCTGGGTCCCAGTCCCACTTGCAATGTGACTTTGGGCACACTTCATCATCCAGTACCTCAGTTCCACTATATGTAAAATGAGAGACTCACCTCTAGGGGACATTTACATACTATGGAGACAGGTGCATTAGAAATACGGTAGATACATAGATCATATGGAGGAGAAAGGGAAAGTTCATAGATTTTAAGGCCAGAGGCGACCATTGTGATTACCTACTCTGGTCTCTAACATAGGACAGATCAAAGAGAAAGTGAGTTTCCTAGTTGAGGATGCTTCTCATTTAAACTTGTGCTCTTCCACTGCTCTTAGCTGCAGCAGAGTCATAGGGGAAGGAGACAGTAGTGTTAATTCTACCCCCTGACTGGCTCAGTGCACAAGACCTTCCAGTGCAACTACATGCATGTGCAAATGTACAGTTTGATTCCCACAAACCTTCATGCCTGTGCCCAAGAAATGTGCTTACTGAGAACATTTGTGCCTGTAAAATGCTATCTCTCAGACATTCATTGTAAGATTGTGATGTGGATACAAAGGGGGTGCAGGCTGGGCTGTGGGTACTTGAGCACAGCCTAAGTGAATGTTTTAAAAAATCCACACGCATATCACAGGCAATAGTTTGCATTATTTGACCAGCTCTGCATTGGAGCAGGTGTATGCCTCTCACAGCTGCACCTATCGGAGAGCAGCACACATCTCCTCTAACCAGCATGACTTGGGCATCCCCTGGTATTGGGTCTATGCCTGGGCTTCAAGTGCACGTGCTACTCCCTATGCTCAAAAGCCAGGTGAACAAGCAATTGGATTTGGTCATCCTCTCTCTCCCCCCAGCTCCTCTCAATTAGTCTGATCAAGGACACACAGACACAGAGTCTGACTAGAGGGACTGCCTGTCTATCTGCAGCTTATTGCAATGAACTGGCTAGAGAGAGAGTGTATATGCATGTTCACCCTCATCTGTGTGTCAATAGCCCTGTACTACTAAGAGAGATTCTCTATTCACCTATGTTTTTAGAGCAGGTGAGAGTGAGCTCCATCCTCATGGACACCACTGACATTCCCAGTGCCCAGCAGCATAATGACAAGTACAAAGTCCTTGGTGCCCCAATTTGTGATGACTATTTTATCCCATGGCCTCATTTCCAGCCAATCAGGAGCCTCCATTTCCCAAGAGGCCCGTTGTCTATGAAGATTTCTTGTGGGCCTAAGAACTGCTAATGAAAACCAGGCCTGTTAGATTGAGGCAGCTCCTCTGGACCCATTTTGTGAGTGGAAATGTTGATGTGTGTCTCTTGCAATGCGAATGGAAGTCTGAGTGCACAGAACGGAGGGTTATGAACCTGCTTTGAATGCATTTATTATTCACATTAATTACTATGTCTGCTCAAGAGGACAGCTGTTCAAGGAGGCTGTGGTACCAATTTATCAGAAGAAGATTCTGACAGAAGTCACGGAGAGTTTTCCTCTGAACTTCGGAGGATGGAAGATGGAGATTTTGTAATTAGAATTAATGGGAACCTAGCAAATTAAAAATAGTCCCCCTCCCCCCACCCAATGTATTAAGCTCTGATCTCAATTAGAGAGATCAGGGACTAGCCATTGAATGGGAATTACTGAGATGAAAACTGAATGCAAGACAAAGAATAAAGGCAGCAACATCAGAGATGGAGTGTGGGGAGGGGCAAGGGGATGCAAAGGAAGGAAAACAGTAATGGCACATCACAGAGGCTGTACCCAGCTGCTGGTGTGAGATGCAGAGTGGAGATCCAGTGGCCTGAGGCATCCACATCCAATGAGGGAAACCACTTAGGAGCACTGTGGGGAAAGACAGCCCCATTATTTACCACTTAACTAGTACCTGAGACAGTTTCCGCCTATAGTCAACTTGTGTTAGGAGGGGACCAACAGTAACCTGGCTCTGCCAGTGGGTTCCAGGCACTGAATCCATTTTGCTTGTTCACTCACTGAAGTTTGCATTTTAGGGGCTGGTTTTTAGTGGGGTCTGATGGGAGCACACCCCTGCACATACACGTTGTGTGTACTAGCACCCAGCTGCACAAGCAATAGAGTCTATAACTGATAGGCACGTGTGACAGAATTTGTTCATGCAAAACATAGTCTCTGCTAATAGGAGGGCACAAGGAGTGCAGACTTGTGCTCCCGATGTACGCAAGGAGAGCATTCCTGCTGAACAACTGCTCTTCAGCTCAGTTCCTTTAGTTCAGTGTTATCCAAACTTGGGACGCCGCTTGTGTAGGGAAAGCCCTGGTGGACCAGGTTGGTTTGTTTACCTGCCCCGTCTGCAGGTTTGGCCGATCGCGGCTCCCACTGGCCGCGGTTCATCGCTCCAGGCCAATGGGAGCTGTTGGAAGCAGTGCAGGCCGAGGGATGTACTGGCCACCACTTCCAGCAGCTCCCATTGGCCTGGAGCAGCGAACCGCAGCCAGTGGGAGCTGTGATCGGCCAGACCTGCGGACGTTGCAGGTAAACAAACTGGCCAAGCCTGCCAGGGGCTTTCCCTAGACAAGCGGCATCCCAAGTTTGGGAAACACTGCTTAGTTACTTCATCCCCCCACCTCTTCCCACTTTATTTGCTTGCCTGTTTTGCCCTATTGCATGCCATCTGTCATTCAGCCTCTGAGTTCTCTGGGGCAGGGACTCTCTCTCTGCTATATGACTGTGCAGTGCCGAGCACAAGGGGGGCTGTTCCCTTAGCACTAGACAGCAGATGGTGACTGGATGGCACTGGGATATGGAGTCTTCCCCCTCTTGGATTTTCCTGAGTCTACTCACCTCAGTCTGGCAGAGCATGAAAGTCACTGGTATCTGGCGGCTGCGTGTGCTCTATTTGCAATGAGCTGGGCAGTCCTCACTCCAGTTCATTTCTTGAAATCCAGCCCCATTCTACAGTTGGGCCTAGCTGCACTGCAAATCCCTGCTGTCTCAGGGAAGTCCGGGTGCAGGCAGAGAGGAACTGGCATAGCATAGGAATCGGAGATGGGCAGGAACAAAGTGTGGGTTTGGTTTTGCAAAATCAGTCATTTGAGCGTGAGGATTGCACAGCCCAGATTCAAACCAGGGCTGTCTGGTTTGCGTCTCTATCCCATTTTATTCAGTCCCACCACAAAATGTGAAGTGTTTGGCTAAATATTCTTTAATTGGAGCTTCATTTTCTACCATCTCCGGTCACCTGTGGCTAGCAGCCCTTCTCTCCCCTCCAGCCGAGAATCCGTGCCATATTCCAGGGCAGGCAGGGAGCTGGGACTGAAATTACAGACTTGCTTACAAATTGCGGCATGTTCTCTCTCTGTAGGTATGTCATTGCCGGCAATTAGCGCAAAGATCCTTTCCCACTCTTGTTAAGTTCCTGTGCTTCAGTTAAATACTCCCAGATCCTATTTAAATGATTTCAAATGCAATTCATTCTGGCTCGTTAAATAATTCCACAGCAGTGTCTGTCTTCTCCTCTCTCTTTTCCAACAGCCGCTTTCTCCCAGAAAGAATGCGGTGACTGAGGAAAAAAGGGGAAGGGGGGAGGAGGGGAGCAACATGAAAACATGAGAGGAAAGCGGAGAAATTTGGTTTTCATTCCTGTGGTTTGGTCTCCCTCTGTCCTTTGTTTCACCTCTTCTTTCTCTCTCTTTTTGGCAGTGACTTCACCTACCAGCCACGGATTTAGAGATGTTTCACCAATTATCTATGCCCAACAAGAAAATTAGGATTTAATGTTCTGCCTATGCTGTTCTGCTCACGCGTGGCCAAACCTACAGAGACAAGGTCAGTTGCATCTTGACTGCCATTTCACCAGCCCTCTGGGAGTCCACTGCACATGCTGCACTTTGCTCTTGGCCAGGGCTGCAGGAGAGGGTGGGCTGAGAAGCTGAATGGTCGGTAAAGGAGAAAACGGAGAACCTCATCTTGTTCAGAGTGAGGACTTCAGCATGATGGATCGCCTTATAGAGACCTCCCATTCCTGTCAGACAAGGAGAAGGGGCTAGTGTGATGGTTCTCAAACTAGGGCCGCTGCTTGTGTAGGGAAAGCCCCTGGCAGGCCAGGCTGGTTTGTTTACCTGCTGGGTCCATAGGTTCGGCTGATCACGTTTCCCTATCGCCGTGGTTCACTACTCCCTGCCAATGGGGGCTGCGGGAAGCAGCGGCCAGCAAATCCCTTGTCCTGCATTGACCTGCGGACCCGTTAGGTAAACAAACCGGCCCGGCCCACCACAGGCCTTCCCTGCACAAGCAGCAGCCCAAGTTTGAGAATCACTGGGCTAGTGTCATGTGACCAGCCAGCTTGCCGTAGATCACCAGCAAGTGCTCCCCAGACCACGATCCGGGGATCTCTGCAGCCAGGAATGGGGCCCTACGTCTGTTGAGAGTATTAGAACTCACAACTGCAGTTTCAATGGCTTTACTTCCCATCCCAGAATCATGTCAAATGCTGCAGTAGTCTATGTAAATGGCTACCACCTTCCCACCTTCCCACAGGGCTTAGCCCTGTGTCTAAGATCTTTCAGGATGCCAGGTGCTAAAGCCAACTAAATCATTATCGTTAGGCTGGGGGTCTTGTGGACTCTAACAAGAGGACATAGTCTACCCATCAGTAATGAGCAGAGGCCAGTGAAATGTTTGCCGTGAAATTCAAATGTAATCAAAATCTGACCTTTCAGGGTGAGTTTGAAATTTGTAACATATCTATGAAAGGGCTATTATGCTTTTGTATGAAAATAGGAAACCTTTCAGAGGAAATAGGTTAACTTTTCAAGCAAAACTGTTTTCACAGTGAAATTGTGAAAGGTTGCGATTATGTAATCAAATGATCACTTTCAGGCAGTGTTACAAAAATAGGAAAGATTTTGGGGGTGCAAATGTGGGTGAAATGAGAATAGACATTTACTCTACAATTTTTGAAGAAACCTGCTCTTGAAGTTACTTCTACTGAGTATAACACAGACCAGCCTTAAAGCCTGCATATCACTAACAAATCATTATTTGTTTGTTTGTATTGTAGTGGTGCCTAGGAACCCTAGCTCTGGAGCAAGGCCCCAATATGCTTAGTGCTGTACAAAAACAGAGCAAAAGGACAGCTACGGTGCCAAAGACCTGACAATCTTTCTTACAAAACCTTTCAGCCTGGGGGTTAGAGGATTAAATAATTTGTTGTAAATAATATTCATGGAAAACTTAATCCAATAATTCTCTGCAAATATTACAGCTGAATTATGTGACCAGCTCAGGTGAGGATGTGAGAGATATACAGGCAATGGGGTGGAATAGTGCAGCATTGCTACTCAGAACAGTTTAGGACAGGAAGTGAAGAAGAACACTGGATCCAAATGTAACTGCCCAAAGCATCTAGGGTTGCCCAGGAGGCTGGGGCTAAGACCAGGAGTCCTGATGACAGTGCCAGGGGAATCTTTAATTAGCAGTGGTGGCCAGGTCACTGGGTTTGCATCTCATCTGAAAGACAACAAACACTGATGTGACTGCCCCAGAATGTGTTATTTAATTTAAAAAACTAACCGTTCTTGGTTCCTTGTCAGCTTTCTCAGCAGAGGGCCATGCCAGTCTGATCTGCTGACATGACACGTAATAACTCATTTGCCATGATCTGTCCCAAAATGAAGCCATAGGGATTGAGGAGACAACTACCTCCTTAAACTCACTGCTCTCAATGCCTAATCTCAGCTCATGCCTATTCCTGTACAGGGGTTGCTGTGCCCTTAGTCAGGATGGGCAGGGATGGTGTCCCTAGCCTCTGTTTGCCAGAAGCTGGGAATGGGAGACAGAGGATGGATGGATCACTTGGTGATTATTTGTTCTGTTCATTTCCTCTGGGGCACCTGGCATTGGCCACTGTCAGAAGACAGGACACTGGGCTAGATGGACCTTTGGCCTAACCCAGTATGGCCGTTCTTATGTTCTTATGTTCATGTATTGCCCTAGGTATTCACGATGACCTCCTTAGAGGTAATACACAGGCAATCAGATGGGCAGTATGTCTTAAGGTTTTATGTTCAACTGTGGGTACAGATTTAGAGGTGAAAGTTCCTAGATATGGACCCATGATTCATTTTTTTGGTTGCAAAATGAGGGCAGAAATGTCCAGGGTGTGATATGCACTCACACCAAGGGAGGCTGGGCCTTGACCTGGTGAGAAATTACCCCAAAGTGTGGCAAGAACAACTTTCCCTCAAGTGGTGCAAAAATATAACACCTTTCCAGACAACAGGGAGTGGGGAGTACCGTGAGGGCCAAATTCCCCTAGGTCAGTGTTTCCCAAACTTGGGATGCTGCTTGTGCAAGGAAAGCCCCTGGCGGGCCAGGGCCGTGTCTGCAGGTGCTGCTTCCAGCAGCTCCCACTGGCTGCAGTTCGCTACTCCAGGCCAATGGGAGCTGCTGGAAGCGGCAGGGGCCGAGGGACGTACTGGCTGCTGCTTCCAGCAGCTCCCATTGGCCTGGAGCAGTGAATCGCGGCCAGTGGGAGCCGCAATCGGCCAAACCTGTGGACGTAGCAGATAAACAAACTGGGCCGGCCCGCCAGGGCCTTTCCCTACACAAGCGGCATTCCAAGTTTGGGAAACACTGCCGTAGAGCCTCTCTCTTCCTGTCTGTCAGTGCAGGCTCCCAGGACAACCTGCCTGGCTGCTGGCCAACATTTAGAGTGTGCCCTTCTCAGGATGCCAGTTGGAGCAATCTCTGTCTCGTACCCGCTGGTCAGTGGATATTTGTAAAACCACCATAGTCCTGATATAATAAGATGACTTCAGCAAAGCCTGCATGGCCCACAAGATGTGCCTGCAATCCTCAGTGCCTCTGGGCTCCTTTGATGCTCATATTCCAGGGCGCCGAGCTGGGACGGATGGTTATTTTTCACAGACTGGCATGTCTTAGTGTTCACATGTTGCATATTTGTTTGTCCCAAGCTGGAAGTAGGGAGGATTTGGTAACAGAGACTGAGTCCATTCTTTCGGAAGCAGGTACCAAATCTACTCAGGAGCCACCTAACAGACTGTGCTGTCTAATGGCTAGAGGCTAGAACAAGGAGCCAGGACTGTTGACATTGGCTCACTGCATGACCTTGAGTATGTCTCTTTTCTTGTCTTCAGTTTATCCACCTGTAAAGTGGGTTAAAAGAATGAGGTGCCCCAGAGAGATGCGGAGAGACTTAGTTAATGTTCATGACCTGCTTTGAGATCCTTAGATACAAGGGCCTACAGAAAAGCAAAATATTAATTTAATATTCTTTTAAAAATTAATGCTATGAGAAAAATCAGTGGCTGAGAATCTGACATAGCTCCTGAATGTCTTTCTCCGTCCACTCCCTGAAGGTGGTACTTCCTGAAACAACAGCAACAGTAACAATAGTGATTGGCTGCTCTTGTATGACATCATAGCCTACAAAAGCACATACCTCAAAAGATGTCACTGCAGGGCTATTCCAGGTGGCAACAGGTTTGTGGGATTTCATAGGGGTGGGGTGTAAGCCTAGATATGATGGTGATAGATAGATAGATCCAGCTGATGAGCAGGTTACAGATCTCAGGTCGGTGTATTTTATCTATTGCTACCAACAAATCTCATGAGGTATGTTTAAAGTAACAGCCTGCGTCAGAGCCGGGCAGCTATCTGGATGCCTCTCCCTTCCCCACGCGCCATCCAGTCTCACTCTCCAACACTCTCATCACCTTCGCACGTAAGTACTACTGACTCCACTGCCTGACTCAGTATGATGCCCTGTGGCAGTCAATAACACAGACAGCAAGAGAAATAATAGATGGAGGGGATGGGGGGAGAGAGAAGGAAAGGCAGAGAGGGAGGGGAGCAGGAAGGGTGGGAGAAATGGTGGCAGCATGAGAGAGAAGAGAGGGTGATGGAGAGAGAGAGGGGCACAGGACAGGAGAGCAGGAAAGTAAGGCAGGGAGCATGGTGAAGAGGGGGGCCAGTGAGACTCCAAGAGATAAGAGATGGAAAGGACCCTCACCCAGGCCAGCCAGTGGGTGAGAGATACAGGGAGCATGGGGCAGGCCACCACTTCTCCTGGCAACATTCAGCCGAAAGTGGGAGCAAGACCCTAACCATGCTGGTGGCCTCACTGCTGAGCTGTAGATGGGACAATCTGCAAGCCTTTCTGCAGCCAGCCCAGCGCTGTCCCCGTACCCATCCCTCTGGGTCTTGTTTGACCATCTCAGCAGCCATAGCTGGCACGGCACTGCAAGTTCAGGAAAAGAATCACCTTTCTGACGGGGATGTGCTATAACTTAGTTATTGCATCCCAGGCTGGTAGGTAGTTGTCAAGGTTTCTTCCCCACTTTGAACTTTAGAGTACAAATGTGGGGACCTGCATGAACACTTCTAAGCTTAATTACTAGCTTAGATCTAGTAACGCTGCCACCAACCAGAGATTCAGTGTCTGGTGCACTCCCTGTCCCCCTCCCCCCTGCAGACTTTCCCCTCCCTGGGTTGCCTTGGGAGGCTTCACCAATTCCCTGGTGAACACAGATTTAAACTCCTCGGATCTTAAAAAAAGGAGGAATTAACTATCCCCCCCTCCTTTCTCCCCACCAATCCCTGGTGAGTTCAGACCCACTCCCCTTGGATCTTAAAACAAGGAAAATCAATCAGATTCTTAAAAAGAAAGATTTTAATCAAAGAAAGAAAAGGTAAAAATTATCTCTGTAAAATCAGGATGGAAAATGTTTTACAGGGTACTCAGATTCATATAGACCAGAGGGACCGCCCCCCTAGCCTTAGATTCAAAGTTCCAGCAAACAGAGGTAAAAATTCTTCCAGCAAAAAGAAACATTCACAAATTGAGAAAACAAACATAAGACTAATCCGCCTTGCCTGGCTATTACTTACAATTTTGACACATGAAAGACTGATTCAGAAAGATTTGGAGAGCCTGGATGTACATCTGGTCCCTCTTAGTCCCAAGAGTGAACAACAACCAAAACAAACAGCACAAACAAAGACTTCCCTCCACCAAAATTTGAAAGTATCTTGTCCCCCTATTGGTCCTCTGGTCAGGTGTCAGTCAGGTTTACTGAGCTTCTTAACCCTTTACAGGTAAAAGGGACATTAACCCTTGACTATCTGTTTATGACAGTAGTCCAGGAAACATGCCTGCCATCAGCATTGCAGGGGCTCCAAGGGCCCTTGTGGTACAAGAGAGAAGAAGAGTGGGGAGGGTAAGTGGGCAAAGGGGAGCGAGTCAGCATTCATCGCCAAGCTTTCTCAGCATGATGAAGTCTAAGGCTCTCCCCATGGGAAGGCCCAGTGCCCTCCGACTTACTCAGTCCCATCACATGAGAGAAGATAGGGTCACACCACAAAGTGAATGGCCTGTAGATTGAACCCCACTGACAGGGAGCAGGGATGAGGGGGAATCTGCCTGCAGCAACCATGACCTCCTGCAGGAGGTCAGTGAGTCAGATGCTTTCCAGTGTTTTGCAAGTGCAAATGTAGAGAATCCCCATTACACTACAGCTGGATGCTGGAGAACATTATGACCAATAACAACTTTTGCAGTGGCTGAGATAGGGGTGATTCAGTCTCATGCATCAGGGGAATGGTCTACGAGGGACAGGAAGTGACTCCCCATGTGGCAGCTCTTTTGGGAGACAAATGACTGTCCCAGAACTCATGGAGACAAATCAGAAAAGCCAGTTCAGTGCTGCTGCACCATCCACTCCTGCTAAATCTTGCACGCAAGTTGGCGGCGCCTTGTGAGACAGGTGTCCACGATTGCCAATAGACACAATGGTGGAATCACAGTGTTTAGTCAACCAGAACCATCCCTGCCACATCCCAGTCTGACCCTCATTGTGAAGGGTATAGGATATTGGCAGAGGTCAGGCATTGCTGGCGTTTGCTTGCCACCACTTATCGTTAACTTTGGCCAGGAAAGGAAAACTAGCTGTAGGGCGGTAGATGGAAAGAGCTTTGAGGTCAAGTGATGTTTCCCAAGAGCCAACCAGAATATGGCACTGCCTGTGGTGGAGCTAGACGAGCCATTGTGCTTGGTTAAGAATGGATGCAGAGGCTCTTCTCTGGCTATCTTCAGCCATGAGGAGCAGGGATTTATTTCCCATGTAATGACTATCATGGCTTCCAGGGACTCTGAGTGACTGCACCAAACTCCAGTTAGAAAGCTGGAATGGTCACTGCTTTTACAGGGGTCCTTGGGTATAGGGAGACTGTCTCGGATGTGTTTGATCTTTTCAGCCAGGTAGGATGAGAGCTTCTCTCGGACAGGCACTTAGGGCTGAGGCTAGGCAAAGGTCCTTCAGATTGGTTGGCTCCTTTATTCAAAATGGTTCAACCAGTCATGCAGAGATGGAGGTGGGGAAGAGGAAGGTTCTTTTGGCCTCCTTCACCCGCAGGGCACATGGTTGCCAGGAATCCTGCACTCTTGTTGATTAAATACAGAGCAGGATTTGTGCTGCCAGGGTTTGAGGGTTCTGTCTTTATGTTTCATCTGCCAGGGCTTCTCAGGGCAGCAGGGTGATCCAGCCAGGATGATGCAGGGGGTGAAAGCATCGAGGGAGGCCAGATGTTTAATGGCTGAGGACAGAAGATGCCAAGAGTGCTCCAGCAAACTATTGGTGCTGTGACCCTGCAGCAGAAAAGAGCATTCCGGGAGCTTATTGCGTGCAGATGCCTTCAGGGATAACCATCATGCTTGGCTCCCGTCTTTGGCAGGTGGACGGGAATGCCGTCATCTCTACTTCCCTCCAGCACCGTTACGGTATCTGCCCCCCAGCAGGCCCCTGGTGAGGTAGGTGTTTGTACATATTGTTACACCCATTTACAGACAGGGGAACAGAGACAAAGAGAGAGAGGCTGTGATTTGCCCAACATTATCCAATGAACAGAGATGGGAGCTGACTAAAGTCCTGACTCCCATTCTGCTTCTCTGTCACTAGGCAAGGCCACTTCGCAAGCTCTTAGCAAATAACTGCAACATGTCAAATGGCATTACCATGGGAGTAGGGTAGGGCATGGCAGGTTGTACCTCTGCAGTTACGGGACCGCCTGACATGCTAGCAAGCAATACAACACAACAGAGGTAACTTAGTGAACTCATGTCTTGGCACTGTTGTTTGGAAACAAACATGGATGCCTGCTCTTAAATAGGAATGGAGTTAGGATATCTCCTGGAATCAACACACAGACTAGAATACCCTCCGGTGTTTCCCACTGATCATTCAAATCTGAAGAGTTGGTAGGATCCTCCTGAAAATATAAATTCTAGGGAAGGAAAAGCTCTTTGCCTGAAAAATATATGTTCCCATCTGTTAAACAATATCCAGGTGCTACCGCAGTTACTCATACTCCAAGATTTATGCCACAAAGACTTTCAAAGGCAGATTGTCTATGAGAAGAACAGATGGAGGGAACAGCCCTCCTGCCCAGGGTTTGCACCAGAACTACAGACAGGGAGCTTGTTGTCTGACTTTGGGATTTATAGGTGCTGAACATTAAGAGCAAATCTGTGCTACGCTCTGCAGGGAAAGGCCTGGGCCACTGACTGGCTCAGGTGGTGGGTGTATTTCATGCCAATGTGCCTGGTGTTGTTCCAGACTGTGACAAAAGTCATTCTTACCTTGGAGCTGTTCAGTGGCTCCTGTGTGAAAATGAACCGATGGCTGCAATCTGGTTCCTAGTGGCCAGGTCCACAACAAAGGGATCACCATCTCCAGGGGAATTGCCCCCCTTGCTGGAGGCTTGAGAAGACAGGCCAAAGATTGACTGGGCCACAGAGACCAAATTCTCCTTTTGGCCCCAGAGGCAAGGCACATTGATGAAGTGATGGGGAGCTGCTTGTGCTGCCAGGCTGTACCTGCTCTGTGATAAACAGATCAGCTGAGTCTCCAGGGCTGCCAATCCAGCACCCTTAACCTTTCACCAGCACAAAATTCTCTGTAAAATGGAAAAAGTGATTTCTTGAAAGCAAACTAATCCCCAGTTATATAAACGAGTAACTTAGCTCCCGATCTCTCTCACTCTCTGGTTTCTGCATCTCAAGGAACGCTCAAAGGAAAACAATGTGACTGTTAATTACAAATTGTTTTGAATGAATGGAAAAACCATTTCAAAGATGGAGCCAGCCGAAGATAGGGAACCTGAGAATACTGCATGTGCCTAAATGCTTTAAAGTGTGGAAAGTTCTATTGTAATTAAGGCTGATGCAATCATTGTAACAGATGCAAGGTAGAAATCTTCCTTGTTTTGCTTTCCCCCTCTCTCTGCTGTGCACATTGGGTTTTGCTTTGGACTAGATGCAAAATGCCGGAATATCAAGGGGATGTTTTTCACTTGAAGAATTTTAATGAATAAATGCTGTTCCAGTCCGTTACTTGTTTACACTCTGATTGCAATGAGATTCTAGGGAGCATGGCTTTGTTTGCAACATCCATTGAACGTGGGCACCTCATAATTATCGGCTTGTGCTGTCCTGCACCTGGGCAGTGTCCGAGATGAGGAGAGATTCAGCGATGGTCACTAGAACTTGGTGGTCACAGGTTGAACAGAGATCAAAATGGAGTTTTAGCCCTCTGAAAAGGCCAGCAACCTCCCCAAGCTCTTCTTATCTCATTGATGGCTCAGTCCAGAACATGAACACCTGTCACAACAGTCTGATGATGGAGTGGATAGAAGAGAAACACAATGCACAGAATGGATACACAAAGTGTATGTACAATACATGGAGCGGGTGTACCAAATGCTGCCAATGGGTACCATACAAACCATAGATGGGGTTCAGAGTGGTAGCCGTGTTAGTCTGTATCTGCAAAAAGAACAGGAGTATTTGTGGCACCTTAGAAAGTAACAAATTTATTTGAGCATAAGCTTTCGTGGGCTCCCAGGAATGGACATGGACCCATGCATAAATACATTATGTCAGCTGGATGTGCACAGTACCCGGGGTGAATACAAGCATTATACACATAGTAATTCAAGCAGTGGACACCCACAATGCTAGGGATGGACAGACAGAACCAGGAATGGATAGAAGGAATATGCACACAGTATGAGGAACACATACGTATGGCCATAGGTCATTTTCCACTACAGGTCTGCAGGGACCCTTCTTCTCCATTGCCATGTGCGCAGGCTGGAGGAGGCCTAGTGGTGGGGCAGCACTGGCAGTGGGCAGAGAAAAGGTGGTGGGGGCTGTGGGAGGAAGTGGACGACAGAGGAGAGGGGAAGCAGTGGGGGTACAGTGAGTGGGAGCAGGAAGTGATAGTAGTGACAATGTTAAAGCCAGGCCCCTGCATATCCCATCTCTGTGGCAGGCTATTCATCTCACCAGACCCCAATCAAAGACAGGTATAGGGCCCGAGTGCCGATGCCCATGCCTTGGCAGGGAGCTCACTGTCTCTGCGTCCTAGGAAAGTCTGCAGTGCCATCCCTCAGCTCTGCTCTCTCCCTCCCCTCCCTTTTCACAAAGGCTCAGAGCTGTGTCACTCCTGCCCTTTATTCCTTAGTCACAGCCAGCTCTGTAGCCATTAGTTACCACCAGCAGTGATCAGATCTTTACACCTGTCAGGAATAGTTTCCACTCGACTTAGGAGAGCCTGGTCGGAGGGCAGCAGGCTGAATTATTCTCTCTCTTACAGCATGCTGGAGGGCGGGGGAGGGAGCATGCGTTTCATTTAGTTGCAGGGCCGAACTCTGTTGGGAAGGAAGGAGATAGAGAAACTGAACATTTGTGGTTATTCTATCCTCCGATCTGCCACCCACACACGCTGTGGGACTTGGAAGCTGCAAATAGGAAGGTCTCTGGCAACCAGAGCATTTTCAAATCAGAACATGTAAGCTAAGTTTTGTTGTCTACAAAACCTGAAGCAGGTCGCGGTCTGAGAGGTGGGGAGGGTTCCTTTGCTGAAGATCCTATAAAGAGCTCCAGAAGGCCTGGAGGTGGTGGGTGTTTGGGGAAGGATGGCCTTCCCTGGAGATTCCTTGGAAGAGCTCAGATGAAGCAAGGGAAAGGAGAACCAGGAAGAGAAATAACCCCCGAAATACCAAATGGACATGGATGTTAGAGCTGGAAACGCTCTCTTAGGCCAGCTTGTCCATTGCCACTGGCCAGTGCCAGACTGCTCCCTACAGGACATTTTCTAGTGTTCTACCAGTTCTAGTTTCCCACCCCTTCCCTTGGAGGCAGGCCACGGGCTACCACATCTCACAACTAGGAAGCCTCTCCAGATAACACATGTCCCTTTTCTCAGCTCTGTCCCATTGCCACCAGTCCAGCCCCTTGGATCACCCAAAACAATTCCTGCTTCTCTGTGATGTTCAGACTTCACACGTCGCTAGCCAATTCTCACGTCCACTATGTGGCCTCATTAGGCCATTCTGCATTTCATATTAAGCTCTTTTAATCTTTCTCCATGAGTCATCTCTTCCAGCCCCTTACCCACCTTAGTGACTTGCCTAAGGACTCCCCCTCTTGCTAGAAATGCGGTGCTCAGCTCAGCAATGAATACAGCAGTTCAGGGAGCTGGGGTGTGCGAGCGTCTCACCAGTGCTGTATTGAGAGGGACTTCTGCCAAGCTGCTCTGTGATGCGAAGTCACAGTATGTGCATTGCAATCACATTGACCTTTCTAGCTGCCAGATCACATTGCCCACTTCACTCTGAACTGCTGTCCGTTGTCGCCCCAGGTCTCTCACAGCCATTGCCACTTCCTGGGCTTCAGACTCTTTTCTCCCCACACAGATTAGCCGCACGTCTCCAAACTGAATCTCATTTTGTCATTTCCTGCCCAGATTTCTAACCCTTGGGCCCCTTCGAGTAGTTCCTTGTCCTCACAGCTGTGTGCAACTGCTGCTCATTTAGTACCTACGGTGACCTTTTATTGGCACGATGCTGACCTCCCTCTTCCAGGTCATTAATGAAGATGTCCAGCAGGTCCTAACACTGCTTCCTCTGCCATCCCACTACTAGTCCCCCTCCCCCAGCTCAGATTACAGCTCATCACCATTGCCTTTGGTTTACTCTCCCACATACAGCTCTTGATCCACGTGACAGGCTCTGAGCCAAACCAATTTGAATTTGTTTTGCTGCGAACTTTGCATGAGACACCAAGCCAAATGCTTTGCTACAATAAATAAAGGATAAGCTGGTGACACAGCCGACGAGCTGGTGACCACACCAACCACTGCCACCTGTTCTGCCTCCACCACTCACAACCTTCCTCCTACTCAGACCTAGTGACTAATTTCATTGTATTTCTCTGCTGCTTGCCTCATTCCTGAGTGTGTGTGCGTGGATGAGAAGGAGAGCGAGCAGCAGGTCTGTGCATGAGAAAGAGAGAGTTTGGGAGTGTGAGACTGTCTGTCAGAGCTTGTGTGTGGGAGTGTGCGAATGGGTGTGTAAGCGAGAGTGCAAATGGATCTACAGGTAGGGGAGTGCATATGGGACACAGTGTGTGTCTGTGTGAGTGTGTGAGGTTGTTGGACACCGTTTGTTGTTGTTCTGGGCTACTTGGCACTGTTGTTTTCACCCCTACAAAGAGATGCTCAGGCTGGTTCTACCCCTCCCTGCCTCTTTCCAGCTGCTTCACTGCTCTCCTTGACAACAGGTGGAGCCTGTACTCAGTTAGGCAGGTCTCATTAAGTGGAAGGAAGAAACCTCTGGACAATGGGGTTTAAAGAAGCTGGCAGCTGCAACCTACATCTCTCCCTTCTACTCAGTGTGGCCAGCTCTCCCAGAAATGGAGCCGTGTCAGAAACATGAATGAGCCGGTGGTGTGGTGTCATTACTGGAAGCAACAACAGCGTTTCCTGGTGGTTAGAGTGTGAGAGTAGGATTTAGGACTCGTGGGTGCTTTCATTGGCATTATGTGATAGTAGGGTCTCCAAGGGACTGGGAGCCAGGACACCAAGGGCCTATTCCCAGTCACTGCCTTGCTTTGTGCCTCAGTTTACCCATTTGTAAAATGGATATCAGTGTGTATTGCCCACACTTAGTAAATAATAATGGTCATAATAATACTGACTGGCCTCACAGGGGTGTTGTGCGGCTTCATTAACTCATCTTGTAAAGCATTTTGAGGGCCTCTGGAAGATGTCTCTATAAATGCAGGTGCGTAGTGCAGTGAGTCATCAGTGGGTGGCAGGCTGGGTGGGTGTGTGGGAACAAAAAGGCAGACATGTGACTACCAGCAAGGAGTAGTGGCTGCATAACCAAACCCAGCTTGGTGTCTGCTTTGCAGGATGAGCTATCACCCAGGTGGGGACTGAGCATCAGGAGACACACATTAGGTCCCCTAGTAACAAGTAATGAGTGTGTATCAAGCCTATGCATTTACCCACTGGGACTTTTTCTTATAAAGGCACCTATTACCCCCCACTCCCATCCCAATTTTTCACATTTGCTATCTGGTCACCTTACCCAGGACTGCCAAACACATTGGCAATGCAGGAAGCTGGGAGGACCAGGTGGCTGAATGAGGCCTATCCCCTCCCCTCATGAAAGATGATTTGTTGTGATGCGGCCCCACACGTGCAGTAGGAACTCCAAGGGTTTGATGGGGTCAAAGTTTCTATGAAGCTTCCAAAAAAGCATCAACGAAAGTGTGTACATCCCCTTAGCATGGGCTGAAATCTGCCTTTGTTCATGCAAACCTACACCTGTGTGTGCAGTGATCAGCTTTGCACGTGCATACACAGGTTAGTGGGCGCACAGAGGGTGTCCCATACATGGTGTGTGGGTATATTTAGAGGCTCCGACTATTCGTCCCTAGACAAAGAACCACCTGGGGTCTGGGCGGCAGGGAGAGTGTGTGGCACACAGGCCACGGAAGAGAAGCAGCCCTGAGGAGACGGAGGCAGGAGAGTGAATGGATCGAGAAGATGGCTTCAGACATCCACTTACACATCGCTTTGTTTTCCTTGGGCCTTGTTTTGTGTGTGTGCTTTTTTTACAAACTCTCTCGAAGAGCTGAGTAACACACAACCCGCTGGCTGCTGTCTCTAGGTCCCGGTGGGCTCAGGCGCACCACACTGCTAACCACAGCCCTGAGAGCAGCGTGTAATGGCCTGAAGAGCAGCCAATAACAGCAGCGGCAGCCTGCTAATGCGAGCAGCAGCAGACACAGAGCTCTCAGTGGTCTCCTCACACCCCCGGCCTCTGTGCCAAGACTGCCTTTGCCAGAGGTTCCATTCTTCCTAGACTAGCAAACGGGACATTTTCTTTTCTTTCCGCAGTTCTCCCTCTAGGTGACATCGACTCATGAAATCTCAGGGAGAGGTGGAAGGGGAGACGAGGAGCCTGCTGTGAAATAGGGTGAGATTCTCAGGACCCCTCCCCTGGGCATTCGCTCCCATTTCTAACACCCTCCAGGAATGACCTCTGCTTTCTGTAATTTGGTTTCCCTTGTCCCCATCTGTCTGTCCTCATCTAGTGTCTCAGAGGCAGGAATCTGACTGTTAAAGAACCACTCTGTGAAAAAAGGACCCCACAGGAAGAGAAGGACACATTTTCAGCCAGGCTCTGATTCCGGGTACCCATTATGGCCATTACCTGTGGATCTTAATTACCTGTTTAGATGTGATGGGGACAGATGCTTGAGAAAACTCGACAGATAGAGAGAGAAATAAAGACAGAGAGAGAGAGAGATGTGTGGTAGAAAGTTATGTCTATGAGTTTGGGATGGTCCATTATGCAATTCATCCCTAACAAACACGATTAAATCCTTCAGATTGCACCATTCTATATTCTATGTATACCGCATATGTTACAAGTAGATGAATGGGACTGTTTCTTGGTCCCTCCATCCTGTGTAAAGCCAGCTGCCTGAACTGTCATGGGACTGGCCTCGGGGGGAGCCATGAAAACCTCTTAAATTGACTGAAAATAGCTTTTTTATAAATAAAAGTGTCGAGCCTTTAATAACAAGTATCTTTTGTCCTTCCAGGGCTAAGTGGGAGTGCTGGGAAGGGAAGGTTTAAAAGCATGACATTTAACTAATACTGTCACTGGTGCAGGACAAGAACTTTATCACTCCACTGACTTGGGCCAGGGTGATTTGGGGAAGCAGGAATTCTCTACTTGTAGAGGAGGAACTATTTCTCTCCTGGGTGGCTGTTTGAAGCTGTTTAAGAGGCGAGACTAAGTCTGGGGGTGATGGATTAGTGGGCAGAGCACAGGAGAGGTGGGCAGAGCTGAGAGGTGCATTAATTTGTCACGGGGCTCTGTGGTATGTCATATGGACATCTCCTCCATGTCTGAGGCAGGAAGGTACAGCGGGAGGCAGAGAGGATACAGATGTAGATACAGTACCGTCTCCTAAGCACACTTTCAGCAGAAAATCTGGAACGAGGTCTAATTGTAATTAGAGGTCAATGGAGTCCTCCACCTGGTGGCTGGAGTTGCTGCCTTGGTCATGAGCACAGCCAAGCTCTTGAGGTCCGCAGGAAGCAGCTCTGCCAGGTGGCTGGGTCCGTAAGTGCTCTGTTGAACTCTTCAGCTAGGAGTGGCTCTTTATAGATTTGTGGTCTTGCTGATGGGCCTAGGTGTGTACATTCTCCACCTTCCCTACCATAATGCTGTACCACACCTGTGGTGTATAGGTGTGTGTATATCTTGTGTCTCTTTGATGTGGACAAAGCCCACGAGTGGGAACAGAGGCAGGGCTAGTGGACTATGAAGTCAGGCCAGGCCAGACGGGGTGAGGTCTGATCAATTCAGGTGATAAATATTTTGTGCCAGATAAGGTTGAGGAGAAAGGCCATATACTGCCATGATTCCCTTTGCTTCACAGCATTAAGTCACTGCAATCTTTGCTGAGGATGCATCTGGGGACAATGAGGAATGGCTGCAGTCTGATCTGGTTTGTTCTATTCCAGCTCTTCCTTGCCTTTGACTGCTTTGTAAAGGCTACGACGGCTGTGTGCCACTTCCACACCTGTAACAAACTGCTTGGGGGTATGTTACCATCCTGATATTTTTTCCTAGTGACGTTGAACCAGCTCTCGTCTGTTTAAAGAGCCACCAACCAATAGGAGAAAAGAATCCATTGCACACCCAAACCAGACCAACAGACACAGACCCTTACAATCCATTATCAATAGCATAGGGAAGGTACACGTATTGCACCTGTAGGAAATTCCTTTATCTGTCATCCTCCAGGAGTCCATAAAGGTCCTGCTATGGGGTGATAAACACAACTGCAAGAGGCAGCCAAATTCTGCTCCTTTTTTTAAAGATTTGTAGTACTGGTGAAAGGAGCCAGATTAATGCCCTAGAGCAGTGTTTCCCAAACTTGGGATGCCACTTGTGTAGGAAAAGCCCCTGGCAGGCCAGGCCGGTTTGTTTACCTGCCATATCTGCAGGTATGGCTGATCGCGGCTCCCACTGGTGGCAGTTTGCTGCTCCAGGCCAATGGGAGCTGCTGGAAGCAGTGACCAGTAAGTCCCTCGCCCTGTGCCACTTCCAGCAGCTCCCATTGGCTTGGAGCAGTGAACCGTGGCCAGTGGGAGCCACGATCAGCCGGACCTGCGAACTCAGCAGGTAAACAAACCGGCCTGTCCCTCCAGGGGCTTTCCCTACACAAGTGGCATCCCAAGTCTGGGAAACACTGCCCTCGAGTCCAAACATCTGCTGCATCTATCTACACAACAAGAATGCCACAGGCAGCAGAGGGACAAGATTTCCAAGTCCTCCTTACCCACCGCCGATGATCTGCCTCAATATCAACTTGAGGAACCATCTCTTCTGGTGAGAGGCAGGCGGACTTCAGACTGCACTGCCCAGGCAGACCTTGGTGTCTACATTGATCTTATCAACACAAATGTGAGTTAGCTCCAATGAATATCGGTGGTGGTGGTTTGTCATATGGACCCTTGTCCACTAGGAATCGGACTGAGACCCACCAGATCATTTTGCACAGTCTACTGAGCAGCAATCAGCTGGATAACAACTTTTGGTCACTACCAGGCTGGGCCAGATGCCACAGGTGGTGTGAGAAGGGAAATACTCTAAGTCACTTTCCTGATCCCCTGAGCCATCCAATCCCCTACAGAAATGCATCTTTAATTATAAATTATTCAGGGTGAGCACCCAGAAGCTCAGTGTCCTTGGGCATCTTGAACCGTACTCCAGTGCTAGGCACATGGGATGTCAAGGGGTGGCAGCGGGAGGAAACTCTCCAATCAGCAATGGAATAAAGCAACTGAAAAGGATAAAAGTGTAGCTCATCAGCCTGTGGCCCCTGCTACAAGCGCATGCAGCAGCGCTTCTCCCAATGGGCCACACACTGGCTCCTTGTGAACAGTGGCTCCCTCATTCAGTTGCTGTACTGACATTCCTACTGCATCTTTCCCCCAAAAGGATCCCAAAGCACTTGGCAGACACAATGCACAGGAATCATTTCCCCTACTACTGAAAGAGAGCCATGTCTGAGATGGGATGTGGCAGCTGTTTAGTGCCCCAGAAACACTATGCCACCGCTTAGAACAGGAAGTGGAGATCAAGGCTGGATCCCATTCACATTTCGGTGCTGACTCAGAGCGGAGAACGCCCCCTGCTGAAGCCCTGGCACTGTAGGAGAACTCCTTGGAGGGCTCTTGCAAATACAAAGCAAGCCCAACGCTGCCTAGCTTATGAGAGCTACCAATTTCTCTTCCCAGGATAGTATGACTGCAGCTTTTTGTCAGCTGCTGATATGAGGCCAGAATGAAGATAAATGAGAGAAAAAACCCTCATCAAAACCCTTCTGAACTAAAGATAAAAAGCAACTCAGCAGCAAGGAATCATTTTCAAAACTGTGGGAACTCAAATGTGGGTGTGAATATCACTTTAAGGATTTATAAAATGACACATGGCCTCACCTGTCAGCATGCCAGAATCCGAATGCCGGTTTTAATTACACAGAATATTTTATTTTCTTATGCAGAGGCATAATCAATTATCTTATTTAAAGGCATTACGCTAATGTGTGTGTAAAATGGAGCCATTCCCTGTATTGCATTAGATTCTACTAATTATAGGAGAATGTTTGGACCTAAAATGTCAGCCTGTCATCTGGCTGGTGTGTAATTCATGATCTGCATTCATAGGCGTGCAAGGAACTGACAAAAATTATATTCATCCCCTTCTATTGGCTTGGCATCACATCCACTTGGTTTGGGGGGTGACAAATTCCCCACTTTACCTTTCCCCAAGCTGGAGTGGTATTGTTCCCCTCTCCCATCCCTTCCCCAAAAAAGCCTCCTTCTGAAAGCAAAAATGATGGTTGCAAAGAGAGGAATAGAGGAGTTGTGAAGTGTTACAAGACAGCTTTGTGTCTGTGTATCTGTAAATAGCTAATAAAGTGCCAGCGTATGGCACTCAAGAATATGTAGCTTAGTTCCTGGGGTCATAGGACCAATAAAACATGTTGTTGTTGTGCTCTCTTTGTGTAGCTCTTATCAGGGAGGAGGCACAGAGAGAGAGAGGAGTGAAATAAACAAGGGAAGAAAAGAGAGATGAAAGAAACATCATCATGATAAAAATCCTCATATACCTTTGAAAATTCCCCCATCTGAGTTACTGCTCATAATGTCTCCCAATTATTAAAGCTGAAAGATTAAATAAAATACCATTTCTTTTTCATCATTTTGCGCATTATATTTACTGTTGGCATTTCACCCTCAGTGAAATTAGGCAGGAGAGTTTCACTGTTTCTAGTCACTGGGGCAGAAATATAAAGTTGCAGATATTGCCATACATCGGAGGTTTGGAAAAGCCCCACTCTGCACTACATTGTCTTCCAGCAAATTTTGGGGGTACCATTTAATGCAGACTTCTGTTATGGAAGCTTGCACTCTTTCACATTCAGTATATGTGTAGTCACTAGGGAATTGTCCTATTACCTGTACTTTATAAAACTCACCCCCCCAGGTCTCACTAGAGCCATCCTTTATGCATGGGTGCAAGTCTCACACAAACATGCAAGTAAGACTCTGCCTTTGGGGCTGGTTCACCATGATAGCCCCATGAAGCTGATCTAATGGTGACGCATCATCTCTGAAGCTCTCTCATGACTACATTCCAGCTTAGCCAGACACACATCAGAACTGTTGTGGATTTCAAATGGGGTTAACTCACGTTAAGGAAAAGGAGGAACCACTAATCACTGTGTAGTGATAGCAGCAGCCTGGATCATCGTGTGCCACATGCTGCTAGGCAGGCCTTGAAATATTGTCATGAAAATAGACCAACCAAGGCACAAAGCCAATAGCAGGAGGAGGAGGATGGCAATGACTAAAATACTAACGATGTTTTCTTTGGTGACCAAAGAGATAGCTCAACTGGAGTGAGCATGCAAGTAAAATTTGCAAGTCTTTGTTAAGCCCAGGCAATCCTCTTCCTCTGAAACTAGCTGCCAAGCCATCACCTCAATCACATGCAAATCCTCTCCAACACAGAAGCAGGCATGTCATGGAAGATGCCACAACACGTTGTTGGTGGGCACTGTGATCCCTCTGCCAGCCCCTGGGGTATGCATGATGGCTTACAGAGGCTGCCAACCTTTTGATTTGTGTGGGCATTTGCTATAACATGGTGGAAGTTGGAGGATGCGTCACAATGTCTTTAGCCTAGCAAGCTTGCACCTCCCTCTTCACAGCACAGCTTCCATCCCGAAGGATCCCAAAGCTCTTTACAAACTATCTACACTCGGGACTCTCTTCACCACTGAAATGTAGCCCCTTCCCAAGCAGGGAGGGCCACAACCAAACAACCAATTAGCAAACCCTAAAGAGTGAGGGTTTTGGCTAAGGACACCAGAGCAACCCCAGCTCTTACAGAAAGCTCCCCATGGGATTTTTAATATCCAGAAGAACCATAAGCCAGGACCCTCCGTGTTAAAGCTGCATTTGAAGGACCTTTCAGCAGTGACTCACCACAGAAGGAAATGATATTAAAAACCCCCCAAAATGAAGCAATCGTCTGAGATTTGAATCTTATTAGAGCCTCAGTGCATTGTGTGTGTGTGATCTACACGGTGTGTTTAATGCAGATTTCAGTCCCTTCAGGGCAGGGACCATGCATTCCTCCCCATACTCTACTCTAATGTGCCAGTACATTGATCCTGCTCAACAAATAACACATCCTAAAACTAATAAAGATCCCACACACACAGCAAGTTGTTTGGAACACAATTTATCTACCTCAGTAGGTGAAGAGAAAAGCCAGGCCCAGGGATATTCCAAACCTTGCGCTTAGACTGATCACTTATTCCCTCTGGCTGCAGAGATGGTTCTGCATGCGATCTTTTTGTGGCCATTTGCCACTACAGCCGTGGACCCTCCATGATCATTATCAGGACTATGTTGTGTGTAGTGACCCTGTTTCTTTTGGATCTCATTAGGGCTCTCCTGGCAGTCATCAATTCCTGATCCAATGACTAGATACTACACTAATAGGTGCTCTATAAAGATGATAGATAGATTTGGTTAGATATTTCTATGGCCCTAGCCGAGTGCTTAGCAGTAGAAATACTAATAACAATGTCTCTCTCTTTCTTCCCAACCTTCAGGAGACATAGATCGATTAGTTTATGAGGATTTTGTTTGTCTTGTGTTTATGTGAAGAAATCATTAAGGAAGAGTTAAGTCGAAGCAATGAGGTTTGCATTTATCATTATTATTTACTGTTTGCATTGCACTAGTGCCTCGGGGTCCCCTTGTGGATCAGGATTTGGGTGCTGTGGCTACTAAGAACTCTAGCAGCACTGCAGAATTCAAGGGGAACTCAGGGGCTCTGCCTGGTTTAATAATTGGCAGGCATACACCCTTGCTAGTGGGGGATGCTGTGGAAGAGACAAGTCTTTCAGAGCATGTCTCTCTTGAAGCCAGCATCATCTCAGTCTTGCTTGGGTTCAGCATTAGTCAGCAGCTCTTCCTCCAGCTGCTGATTTTGGCTGGGCATTGAGCTAAATGGGCCTTGGTGTGGTTTATGTTTAATATAAAGACGGTGTACAGCCCAGTGTCATCTGTGTATGTCTGACGTATAAGCCCCTACCATCTCTCCAGCTCTACCAACGGCTTCCTATAGATATTGAATACTATGATGTTGTGAGGCCCCATAGGAGAGGGGTTTGGAGATGGAGGAACAGTTTGCCATAAGGGCTCTCTGGGTTTGGTCTGAGAGGGAGGCCCTGAACCATTTCAGGGAGTTTCCATTCACTCCGGCAGTTTCTTGGAGGCAGGGCATTTGGTGATTACTGGTCACAGGTGCCATTGAAAGGCCCCATGGGAGGGGTATGGGTGATTTTCCCCTGTCACAAGTGAGGAGCAGGTCATCCACCAGAGCAACAAGTGCTGACCCTGTGCCTTGCCCAGGCCTGTCGCCGGCCTGGGAGGGATCCAGGATACTGGGAGCCAGTGGGTGCCACTGGAGCCCGTTTATTGCCATGTGTGGATTAGCTTTGATTGGAAGAGGCAGGTCGGACGCTGGGCAGTGGCTTGCGACGGCTCTAGCATGGGGCGGTGGTTTCTCTAGTACTGCCCTGACTATTGAATGGCTTGGGGTGGGGGGTAGTAGATTCCCCTTTGTCTATGTAGGGGCCAACAGGCTGTTAGTTGGGCTCCCAGGTGTTCTCTCTCTTACCAGCCAGCCAGGGCAAGTGGCAGTCACAGGTGATCCCTGATTGCCATCAGCACTTCTGTGACTCATGTGAATGGGCTGACTCTGTAGAAGGAAGGGACTTGTTATGTCTGGCCCTGCTCCCAACTGGTTGAACTCAATGGCCTAAGAAGCCATCCAGTGAGCAGCAAGATGGCTCAGCAGCCCAGGACACTGAAATCATGAGAATTGCTGATGAAAGTCTAGGCGTGGTCCCAACCTATGCCCAGGACAATCAATCCTAGGGTCCAGCTCTGGGCTCCAGCTCTGCGGATAGGAGTGGCAAAGATAATGTGGGTTCCACTCCAGAGCAGTGGAAAGAGATGCTGCTGAAAGGGAAAGCATTTCATTATTGCAGCCCCATCTAGATAGATAGATAGATAATGGTTATACTGGGTCAGACCAATGGTCCACCTAGCACAGTATCCTGTCTTCTAACAGTGGTCAATGCCAGATGCTTCAGAGGGAATGAACAGAACAGGGCAGTTAGCAAGTGATCCATCCACTGTTGTCCAGTCCCAGCTTCTGTAAATCAGAGGTTTAAGAACAACCATATCATGGGGTTGCATCCTTGACCATCTTGGCTAACAATAGCCATTGATGGACCTATCCTCCATGAACTTATCTAATTATTTTTTGAACCCAGTTATACTTTTGGCCTTCACAACATCCCCTAGGAACAAGTTCTACAGGTTGTCTGTGCATTGTGTGAAGAAGTACTTCCTTTTGTTTGTTTTAAAGCTGCTGCCTATTAATTTCATTGGGTGACCCCTGGTTCTTGTGTTATGTGAAGGGGTAAATAACACTTCCCTATTCACTGTCTCCACACCACTTATGATTTTATAGACTTCTATCAGATCCCTCCTTAGTCGTCTCTTTTGTAAGATGAACAGTCTCAGTCTTTTTAATCTTGCGTCATATGGAAGCTGTTCCATACCTCTATAATCATTTTTGTTGCCCTTCTCTGTACTTTTCCAATTCTAATACATCTTTTTTGAGTTGAGATGACTGGAATTGCACTCAGTATTCAAGGTGTGGGCATACCATGGAGTTATATAGTGGTATTATGGTATTTTCTCTCTTATTATCTACCACTTTCCTAATGGTTCCTAACATTCTGTTATCTTTTTTGACTGTCACTGCACATTGAGCAGTTGTTTTCAGAGAACTATTCACAGTGACTCCAAGGTCTCTTTCTTGAGAGATAACAGCTAATTTAGACCCCATTATTTTCTATGCATAGTTGGGATTATGTTTTCCAATGTGCATTACTTTGCATTTATCCACATTGGATTTCATCTGCCATTTTGTTGCCCGGTAATGCAGTTTTATGAGATACCTTTAAACTCTTCACAGTCTACTTTGGACTGAATTATCTTGAGTAATTATGTATGGTCGGCAAACTTTGCCACCTCACTGATTACCCCTTTTTCCAGATCATTTATCAATATGTTGAACAGGACTGGTCCCAGTACAGATCCTTGGGGGACCCCGATATTTACCTCTCTCCACTGTGAAAACTGACCATTTATTCCTATCCTTTGTTTCCTATCTTTTAACCAGTTACTGATCCATGAGAGGACCTTCCCTCTTATTCCATGACTGCTTATTTTGCTTAAGAGCTTTTGATGAGGGGCCTTTTCAGAGGCTTTCTGAAAGTCCAAGTACACTATATCCACTGGATCACCCATGTCCACATATTTGTTGACCTTCCCCCTCAAAGAATTCTACTAGATTGGTGAGGAATGCTTTCCCTTTACAAAAGCAGTGTTGGCTCTTCCCCAACATATTGTGTTCGTCCATGATTCTGGTGATTCTGTTCTTTACTATAGTTTCACCAGATTGCCTGGTACTGAGGTGAGGCCCTGTAATTGCTGGGATTGCGTCTGGAGCCTTTTGTTAAAAAATTGGTGTTATATTAGCTATTTGCCAGTTACTTGATAAAGAGGCTGATTTAAGAAATTGGTTGCATGCCACAGTTAGTAATTCTGCAATTTCATATTTGAGTTCCTTCAGAACTCTTGGGTGAATACCATGTGGTCTTAATAACTTATTATTGTTTAATTTACCAGTTTATTCCAAAACCTCCTCTACTGACACCTCAATATGGGGCAGTTCCTCAGATCTGTCACCTAAAAAGAATGACTTAGGTGTGGAAATCTCCCTCACATCCTCTGCAGTGATTACTGATGCAAATATTTCCTTTAGCTTCTCCACAATGGCCTTGTCTTCCCTGAGTGCTCCTTTAGCATCTCAGTCATCCAGTGGCCACATTGATAGTTTGGCAGACTCCCTGCTTCTCATGCACTTTAAAACAATTGCTGTTAGTTTTTGTGTCTTTGGCTAGCTGCTCTTTAAATTCTTTTTTGGGCTGCCTAATTCTACTTTTACACTTGCTAGAGTTTATGATCCTTTCTAGTTTCCTAAGTAGGATCTGATGCTAACCACCTCTTTTTCTGTGCAGTTTAGCCATGATGGCATTTTTTTGGTCCTCTTAGTGTTTTTGTTTGTTTATTTGTTTGTTTGTTTGGGGTAGACATACAGTTTGAGCATCTATTATGGTGTTTTAAAAAGTTTCCATGTAGCTTGCAGACATTTCACTCTGATGACTGTTCATTGTAATATATCTATTTAACTAGCCTCCTTATTGATGTGTAGTTCCCATCTTGGAGGTTAAATGCTACTGAGGTACATAGATAGTCAGAGAGAAAGCAATCCAGCCAGTCTCTTCTGCATGCTATAAGGCAAGGCAGTTTTTCATCTCTGTAGCCTTTTCTTTTCTCAGCCACCACCTACCTCCCAATTCCCTTTACTACCAGTGCTGCTCCCCAGGTACACTGGGCTTGCTTGGGCACACCAGTGCCATAATAGAAGCCTCCGAAAGCTACCCAGGATCCACACAATTCCATTAAGAGGCTTATTAAAATTTGATGCTCCAATTTAACACCTATTAGCATGCGGTGCCCTTTAGCCGTGCGGGAGAACTGGTAAATGGAAGCCCCAGTTCCCAGCAGAACTCTAAATGGCTGGGTTTAACTTTATGGCACCAATTAGATGGATGCTAAAACAATATCAGTGCTACAGATTTATTAATGCCTGTCTGCTCCCCAAACCACTGCCCTGAAATGCTACAAGGAGGCACAGCAAGAGTTGCTGTGGGCCATATGCTGGGTCAGCATCAGGCACAGCCCCAGCCTCTCTGAATTGCAGGGGGACAAGCCAGTACTCCCAGGGCCTTTCTTTGTGTGTTTGCACTATGTGGAAAGGTCCAGGGCTAGGGATTTAGTGAGCAACGGCCAGCGGCTTGGTGGGTGCAACCCGAGAGAGCAGAGGAATCAATTAAAACTGGAGTTTCTTTGGGCACTTTTTGTAATTGTGCTTCTTCCATAGCTAGCCTGGACATGGAGGTGGATGGGCTGTGTGCACTGGACTTTTCTCCTCCCTCCTGCTCTGGCAGCTTCCCTGGGATCCCTTAACAACTAGACAGCTTCCTTGTCAGGTCTGGGTTCCCAAGTGAGGCGGTGCAACCAACAGGGTGTCACGACCACTGTGCCCTTCTCAGACTGCTAAATGGGAGGGAGACCCCAGTGAGGAGAGGAGTGAAGGGTGGGCAGGGGATGCCAGTGTAAAAAAGGGTGAAAAGAGCTGCCCTGAGAACTTTAGTGCTCAGTCGCCACCCTAATCCATCTCCTCGCGTTCTCCTTTCCTCTCCTTCTTCATTCCCTCAGTCTCCACCTGCCTCGCCTGCTTTTGGTGTTGCTGTCTCCCTGGCTGGAACAGAAGATCTCTGTATGGACATGGAGCAAGTACGTCCCAGGGCTGTTCTGTGTGTACAGCTGAGCTGTCAGGCTTTTCAAAGTTCCACAGTGAGACCACAGGAAAGGTCCCTTAGATGCTCAGATTTGACCTTTGATATCAGCGTCATGAGGTATACTAACAATCCTCTTAGTAGAAATGGGCGTGAAGTGGAACCTGAGATCTGAACATTCTACCTGCCTGGGTCCCCTGTAACCAGGCTCTCTGAGCACCTGACAGTCACTAACGTAGCTACCCTTCCAATGTCATTTTCCAGATGGGGGACTGAGGCACAGAGAGACTCACTCAAAGTCACACTGTGAGTCTGTGGCAGAGCAGGGACTTGATCATGTAGCCAAAGCCCTTGGCTAGTGCCTAACCACCGGGCCATCCTTCCTTTCTTCTGTAATTGGGGAAATGCTGATCTGACTTCATAGCGTAGGCCCATCCCTGCTCCTCAAAAGCAACGTGCAGGCAAACAAACAGGCACTTACACTGGCCACATCTCCTGGAATTTCAGTCATCTAGAAAGAAATACTCTTGGAGTCAAATACACTCGTGATGATTTTTACCTGATATACATTGGCCAGGCCTGTTCTTTGGGGAAGGAGTTGTGCAAACAGCCTGATCTCCCTGTCTTCTGCATGCTACTTTGTGCTATTAACATACTCGTAGCAAACAGGTGGAACTGCCGCGGTACTGAGCAAAAACTCTGCTGCCTGCAGCTGCCAGAAGCCCAGCTGTTAGGAACAGCGCTTATTTATCACCTCTTTCCTAACATGCTGTATACGACAGGAATAAAAACGATGTAATCAATGTGATGAAACTGGCCAGGGTTTGGTGGTTATTCTCATTTGTTCTCTGCCATGCAGGACAAAATATAAACTGCTTCAAACTACTCACAATCTACCCAGCTGGCCACAAGGCTTGTGTCATTATTGGGATCACTATTTCCTTACTATTTCACAAAATGTGGAGGGAGATAACGAGCTATTTGCAAGGAGACAAATCCTCTTTCTGTATAGAGAGGCTTTCTGTGCAAGTGCAGTAATATGTGCACAAAGGGTTCTGGGCGCCCCTTAGTGGACAATCGACTTATAATTCTCCTTAGTACAGGAAAGGCCTGTTGCACAACCCGGGATCTTCAATAGCCAGCTGGGTATGTCTGTGTGTGGAGAGAACAAAGCATGGTGATGTTAAGCAGAATCCCACTGGGGGGGATAGCTCTGTGGTTTGAGCATTGGCCTGCTAAACCCAAGGCTGTAAATTCAGTCCTTGAGGGGGCCGTTTAGGGACCTGGGGCAAAAATCTATCTGGCAATTGGCCCTGCTTTGAGCAGGGAATTGGACTAGATGACCTCCCAAGGTCCCTTCCAACCTGATATTCTATGAATAATATACCAAGTCACAGCCCTTTCTCCTCCATCTCCACATACTACCTCTTCAGCCACACTAATGGCTGTTGCAGATCTCTACCATCACCATGTTGTGACCGGAACTAATTCACTCATCCAAAGCTGTATGGAGCAATAAAATCAATGCCAGCAGTTATGAGCTCATGGGAGACCCTACAATAACAAACTGGTACACATCTGTCAGTGAGCGGGAGACACTCTATAGTAACAAAGCAGGTCTGCTCAAGTCTGCATTGAGGACAACCCAGCAATAGCCATGGTGCACCAGTGTGCTCTTCTGAGCATTTATGAGGGGCCCTGCAATAACAAGGCAGACTGAACTGTCTATTTTGACAGTAACCAAACAATGTGGGTTTGGTCACAGAAGGTTTCAGGAGGGAAACAGATTTCAGTTTCAAGCGTCCACTTGCATATCTGATAACTAGCTATCTTAGTGATCCCAGCTCCACCTGTGACTAGCTGCAGGCACAGGATTGTGCCTGCAAGGATCGGGGCTAATTGAAAGCTGTGATGAGAGGCAGGTGTTGGAAACAGCAAGGAGTTTAAATAACACTTTTCAGAGTGATGTGAAAACCTTGCCTGTTTTTGCTTAATGCCCGAGTGAGCCGGCATTAGCTCCAGCTGCCTGGTTCCTTGCTGGGTGGGGAGGGGATTATATTGCTCATACTATTAGGATATGAAGCCTGCCATGAGTCTTGGGTTAGAATCTACTGTGAAGAAAGTGACCAAAAGATGTTCCTATCTGACGGCCGCTTGGTAGCTGATGCTAAATAAAATCCATATCCTAAGTAGGTACCATCCTCATCTCCCTCCATTCTATCCATTTCAGGGGGAAGGCCTCACCCTGGTCCCATTTAGCCTCTTATTCCTAGGACTCCAGTGACCATGCAAGCCCTGCAGAGTCTCCTAGTCCCTCCCTCCACCAGCTGATGCCTCCTGTCCAGGGGCGGCTCTAGGTATTTTGCCACCCCAAGCACGGCAGGCTGGCTGCCTTCTGCGGCTTGCTTGCTTGAGGTCCCTGGTCCCGTGGATTCAGTGGCACGCCTGCGGGAGGTCCGCCGAAGCCGCAGGACCAGCAGACCTTCCTCAGGCATGCTGCCAAAGGCAACCTGCCTGCGACCCTCACTGCGACCGGCAGAGCGCCCCCCGTGGCTTGCTGCCTCAGGCATGCACTTGGTGTGCTGGTGCCTTGAGCCACCCCTGCTCCTGTCCCCTTGCTGCACTCACCAACCACTGATCTTTGTCCCAGTGCAGGCATGCTCCCTGCCTTTGGCAGCTTCCACATTGGCGCCACTCATGGGCATCACAGCCTATCACAGGAAGGGATAGGAGAGGATTGGGGGGTTGCCCGGCTCACTGGCTGGTGCCAGTTGGCCCAGGAACCAGCTGCTGTTTGTTTACCATTTGCTGTAACGCTCAGTCTGAGTCACTGCAAAAATGATGCTGGCAGCAGCTAGACCCAAGAGTGTCCTCTGGCCAAGGTGTGCAGGGAAGGAGGCCGTTTTCACGCCCAGTCTGGAGATGTTTAAAAAGCCTGTCTGGTGCATGGGGTTTATCAGCCTCCTTAGCCTACTAAAGCCATTTTGGTGTATCTCACATCACTCTAATTACTTGTCATAATAATGCGAGACAGCTCCTTGCATGCGCCACTCCCCAGCCTGTTGTGGGCCAGAAATGCCCAGCAGAATGAAGCAAAGATAAATACAGCAGTTCAGTTACTCATTTGCTTGTTTCCTGCACACACAACCACACACACACATACAACTGACCCGCAATTCCATGTGCACACATACACACCTCTGCTGTGCAAACTCATAACAAATGCACTCCACACCTCTGCAGGGGAACCCCGCCACTTCACACTCCTGACTAGAAACCTGAAACTCCATATTTGCACACATGCCACATCACTATGCACACACCAACCCCCCCACACCCTTGCATAGAAACTGCTCTACACACACACACACACACACACACACACACACTCCAGGATCTCCACACTCCTGTCCAGAACCCCTCAACTTCCATCAGTTCCCAAACACACGTTGATTATAAATATCGAAACTCATCATAGTGCTGACATGCACCTCCCCAGAAATAAACACACATGCAAACACAACTGCACACACTGCCATGCACCACAGGCATCTCCTGCTCCTTACAGGTGCACTGTCCTCCCCACAACTGCATTCACATACTCCCAGAGTCCCATCCGGTCATATGATTCTGCATTAGTGCTTGAAATAGCCTGCCTGCCAACAGGATAGGTGGCTATGCCATGCGGACACTGTGAGAGGAACCTCGTGGGGGGAAATGGAGGCAGTTGGAGGATGAGGCTTTCCAGGGAGATGGGCAGACATGTTTGGGTAACTGACACATAGTTTCACCCAAATCTCACAGCTTCTTTGAGATCCACACACTGGAGGTGATTTCCCCCTCGTCCCCATTATTCCCCATGTCTCTGGGACTCTGCATTTTCCGGCTCCAGACACAATGTCTGACTATCCCAGGAAAGGCCCTTTGCCCTTTGGATCACACCTCCCACTGAGCCCCAGGGCAGCCTTTGGTTTTGCCACTCTACAGCCTGCCTATGCCTGTAAATCTGGTAGTTGGGCATCCATGCGCTACCAACCATGGCCACCAAACCTGAGGCCAAGACCCTTTCAAGATGGAAAGCCTGCGCCTCCAGTAGGGTTGTCAACTGTCTAATCCAACAAACCCAAACACCCTTGCCCCGCCCCTTTTCTGAGGCCCCACCCTGCTCCCTCCCACTCTCCCCGTCACTTGCTCTTCCCCATCCTCACTCACTTTCACCGGGTTGGGGTGTGGGGTGGGGTACAGGAGAAGGTGTGGACTCTGGGCTGGGGCTGAGGGGTTCAGAATGTGACAGGGGGCTCCAGGCTGAGCCTGGGGCAGAGGGTTGGGGTGCAGAGGAGGTGCAGGCTCTGGGCTGGGACTGAGGGGTTCAAAGTCTGGGAAGGGACTCCAGGCTGAGCCTGGGACAGAGGGTTGGGGTGCAGGAGGGAGTGCGAGGTGCAGGCTTTGGCAGGGATTTTGGGTGCAGAAGGGGGCTGGGTAGGGGGTTGGGTGCAGGAGGAGCATAGGGTGCAGGCTCCAGCCAGGAGGTGCTTACATTGGGTGGCTCCCGGGTGGCGGCACAGCAGGGCTAAGGCAGGCTCCCTGCCTGCCCTCTCCCACACTGCTCCCAGAAGCAGCCAGTATGTCTCTGCAGCCACTGAGAAGAAGGGGAACTCTGCTCCCCTCCCCCCTGAAGTTCCCATTGGCAGCAGTTCCTGGGTAATGGGAGCTGCAGAGTTGGTGCTCGGGAGAGGGGGTGGCGTTCAGGCAGCACATAAAGACCCCCTGTTCCCCCACAAGGGCCGCAGGGATGTGCCAGTTGCTTCTGCGAGCAGCGCGGAGCCAGGGCCAGCAGGGAGCCTGCCTTAGCCCCGCTGCGCCACTGGACTTTTAGCAGCCTAAGATCTCCCAGTTTGACTTCAGTAGCCTCTGGGGAAATAGGTCCTGATTCCGGAAGACTCCTGGTGAAACTGGGAGGGTTGGCAACCCTAGCCTCCAGCCTGAGTGGAAAGAGAAGGAGACAGAAATTGCCAGGCAGCTCATTGCTTGGCTTGGAGGTTGGGACATTCTGAGAAACTTGTGGCTTTAGGTACTTGTCTGAACCCAACCCTGGAGTCCTCTATCATTACCCTGTCACTGTACCTTGTCTTTCACCCACTGTCGAATCCCCCATGTCCTGTTGCGACAGAGCCTTGATTTTCCTGGACCAGAGCTCCCTGATAACCAGTATGGGACTGGATGCAATGAACTCTAGATCCTGGCAGCCTTGGACTCCTGGTGCTGCCAAGGTCCCATGGAAGAGGAGCCTTCCCAAGTTCCACACCCATCTGCTAGAGTGTGTGATCTAAAACGTTCCCACATTATACGCTCACTGAGTGCCGTACTGGCTGTTCCTCTCCCTTTCCTCTGATGTTGGCCCTCGATCCAGTCATGCTCAGAGCCGTCAGAGCAGCTCCGAGACCGGATGAAACAGTCACTTCAAAACATCTTGAGCTGGAGCCTTCCAAGTTTGTTTTCATGGAGTGTTTTAATGGCACAACTCTGAGCTTATTACCTCACTTTATGGCAATTTACAGCAGTCAGCTAATGAAGGCGATAAAATGAGGTCATGGGCAGTAATATGCTGTAAAACAGAAGAGGAAGACGGAATGAAGCCTGAGACTTTTGGACTGTCAAGGGGGTAACCTGCATTGGGCTAGTGGGGGTCAGTCCCATCCAGTTAGGGAGGCAGAGAGGCCTTCTTTAGAATGGGAAAATATGTGCAAAACATTTGCCGTCATGGGCAGCTGGAAGCTGCTGAAACACCAGCTTTGCCACTACGCTTGGTATTAGTAGATATGGGTGTGTATTTATTGTAACATCATTGCAGGCAGCTGAGAATTTACTGAACTGGGTACATGCATGTGGCTGTCATATGTGTTTCTATAGGAACTGGAATCCTGCAGCACTGGCTGGGCTTGCTTGGGGCTCTGTTTTCAGAGCTCATTTTAAGCATGAAATGAGAGGTAATGAGGATAATCATTATTAATGTTTATTTATCACTCAATGTGCTAAGCACTGAACAGAAACCCGAGCTGTCCCAGTGGGGGATGCTGTAGGAGCCCTGAAGGTAGATGTAAAGCTGCAGCCCCTGCTCCAGAGAGGTTATAAGTTCAATTCACACATGGTACAATGAATGGGGATAATAAACAGGCAGAAGACAGAACAAGGTGACAATGATAGAATGCTACAGCTGCTCACATGGGTCCAGGCCCATCTTCCCTGAAATAAATGGGAGTCTGTCTGAGATCAATGGGACTCTTTGCCCTGGGCCCAGGGGAACATACACATCAAGGTGGGCTGGCTGATTTTACTTTTTAAATGTACAATTCACTCCATGTAGGCAAGGCAGGAGGAGAATGTCTTTAGGAAAGGCTGGTCTGAGAAGAGAGCAATGGTCAGGAAAGATGCTTGGGGCAGGCATTGCATGCCTGGGGGCAGTATGCATGGCAGAGGGCACAGAGGTGGGAAAGACAAGTTGGGAGAAAGAAAATAGAGGGGTCAAGATGGGCATAGAAAGGGAATCCTCATCAGACGTCCAACTGAAATACCTAGAGTGATTGAATAGGCCTTCTTTATGTATGCAAGTTGGTTTCTTCTCAGTTAGCTAGTTGAGGGATTTTTGCACTGATGTAGCTTCACCAGTGCAAGTTCCGCATGTAGAGACGTGCTGGACCAGTGCAAAAAGTGACTTTCACCAATGCAACTCACTTCATCATGATATGTATCTCCCTTGCAGGCCTGGTCCCACTCCCAGCAAACACCCCTTGACTTCAGTGAGATGGGAACAAGGCAGGCTGTACAGAAACAGGTCATCTTTTGCAGCAGAGCAGCATGTCTGTGCTAGGGGCTAGCAAGACAGTTACATCAGTGCAAAAAGTCCCCTGTGGAGGCAAACCCTCAGCCTGCTGGCAGACTTCCCATCAAGTTCTGGGAGAGAATTTTGTTCTTGTAGTTGCATCCTGGTCCCCATTCCCTGCTCATTAACCAGTATGCCCCCTTCCAATATGTGCCGTCATTTACTGTGTGAACAGCTCCTTTTCCCTCTTCAGTCAGTCAAACAAACAAACATACAAGGCCTTCGTAACCAAGAGGAAAATTAGTAGCAGGTGAAAGCTGATTTTTAATGAGACCAAACTGTTTTCTAATGTAGCAGAGAAACATTTTTCTCCACCTCTCCTTGAAGTTGTTGGTTGCGGCTAAGTTTGGCAGCATGGGGTAGGACAGGGAGTTCTCACGCTATAGATGGTGAGGTCTGTATCTCGAGAGAGATACTGTCCCATGGACTCCTCTCTGTCTACTCCCAATCCCAGGGAGCCCAATTCATCTCCCACTGGTGATCCCATAACATCCTTGGGACAACTACAGCAGTTGCTTGTGTGGTGAAGTTTCTTCGGGGACATATTTTTAGGTAACTCGAGTTAGCTAAATGCTTTTTTCTTCTAGGATAAAAGTTAATCAAACTGTGGTTATCTCTATGTGTGGAGCTAGAGTTGTGATTCCCAGCTCAGGCAGACATTCTCGCGCTAGCCCTCACCTAGCTAATGTGCTAGAGACAGTAGTGTAGTGGCGGCAGCATGAGCAGCGGCGAGAGGTTGCACGGGCTACCTGCCCCATGTATGTACCTGTGGGGCCCAGGGGGGTTTGCACGCAGGGCAGTAGTATCCTGTGCCGCTGCTGCCTGTGCTACCCATGGCTAAGCTATTTTTAGTGCACTCACTCAATGAGAACTAACGCGAGTATGTCTGTGCAAGCTAGGAATCACCCCCCCAGCTCCAAGTGTAGACATAGCGTGTGTCTATGAGGGCTTCTCCTTTCATCTCTTCTGCCTCTCTGTTCTCTTCCCCGTAGATGGAAACTAAGGGAAGAACCAGCAGTATGTGTGTCTAGCTTCCTACCTTCAAATGACCAGGACAAGCCCCATGAGATTAATTTGGGAACATCTTAATCTAATGGGTTAAGCAGAGAGCTGCCACTAGGAGCCAGGCACTTCAGTGTGCCCATCCCAGCTCTGTCCCACTCTTGCTGGGTGGCCTAGGGCAAGTCACTTTACTTCTCTGGCCCTCATTTTCCCCAGACAAGGGGGGAAATACCTCTAACCCACGTAGGGGTGGTGAAGTTTAATTCATTATGTTTATGGGGGCTGGGCAAAATTTCACACATTTTTCTCACCAATCCATTTTATGTCATTTTTGAATCTTCAAAATGCCATGAAAAGAGAGAGAGAGAGACTCTTGGCCTGTGAAATCACCACGTTTCACACAGAACTACCTCAGCGGCCATCTTGTCTCTGCTGCTGTTATGGCAGGGTTGGGTGGGAAGTTTCAAGAGAGCGGGGCCAGTTCGCGGGCCCTTAAGCGACTGCAAAGGTATAAACAACGGGACTTATTTGTTTAACAGAAGAGCACCATATTCTGGGCAATCTTGGCTTGTGAAGAGAAAAATCTACAATTTTGGCCTGAGTAAAAGAGAAAGCAACACTTAACCCACCACAAATATTTATAACATACATAGGAATGCAGGGAATGGCCAGACTGAATTGGACTCAAGGTCCATCCCATCCCATAGCCTGGATCTGATAGTGGCCAGTACAAGAAGCTTCAGAGGAAGGTGTGAGAACCCCACCGTAGGCTGATGTGGGATGACCTGCCCTCAACCTAGGACTCATCCTGATCTTTGAATGTTAAAATTTGGCTTAAACCCTGAAGCGCAAGATTTAAATCACGCACCAGGGCAGAGAGAGCAGGCAAGCCCAATCACTCCTATGTCCTGCTGGCATTAATAAGCCAAAATGGCTTCTGCTAGCAATTTTGGCCACGCAGGGTACACTCAGCCAATCAGGGAGCCCCACCCAGCAGCACATAAATTACATGCCCAGCCCCAACCAAACCCACCTCAGCAGTCACAAAAGTGAGGTGACCATTTGTCACCGCCTCTTGCGGGCGCCACAGCAGGAGAGAACAGTCCCTGCAATTGTGCGGGGCAATGTCTATGTTTTCATTATGGGGCTCCAGTTTCACAGGAAGTTTGGCAAACGTGAACTCAGGTTAACTTGGAGAAGAAATGGTTTCGCTGGGGCTCTTTCCCCCAGCTGTCACGTGTTAAGGGCATTACAAATATCAAGTGCTAAGTAACATAATTAGTAAAATAGCTAAACAATAATACACTAGTGGCCACCCTCTTCAGCCTGAGGAAAGTGTATTCTCTCCAAAAGGCCAAAATTGCCACCTTGGGGAGGTTCTTTGGCCTGTTCTGCCTCCTTTCCATCACTCAGGCAGCGCCAAGGAGCAGAAACCACCTCCAATTCCCCTGCTGGGGATTCCCCTGGTATGGGGTGATCCCCACTGGGCATGCAGCTAGCTCCGATGCTTCCCTACCCACAGATCCTGGTGTACAGGATGTAGCCTGTGGCTGGAGCACATTGCGCTTGGCCTATCTCCAGCTGGTATATGGGTCAATAGGAATCTGTTTAAGTTAGGACACCTGTTCTAAAGTGGGATGGGACAGGCTGGCCTGGGTAGTTGTGGGGTGGAGGGGAGTCATTCTTTTCTAGGTGCTGCCCTAGGTTGAGCTCCTCTCCTGCTCTCCCTGGAGTTCCCACAGGCTGGGTGGGAAGCAGGCAGTGGAGCAATTAGAGCTGTTGACTCGATCCTCTCCTGAGAAGCAGCAGGCAGCCAAATGAGGTGCTGCAGAGCAGCTGCACCAAGCATGGAACAGCAGCTGCTCATAGCACTCCTGGCTGCCCAGGGGGCTGCCAGAGAAGCAGAGGCAGACAGCTGGAAAAATGGCATCCCCTACCTCTTCCCCATAGTGACATGCCTCAGTCAAACCCTGCCCTTTGAACGGCCCAGAGCCTGGTTCAGGGCCATGGTTTTCAATTCATCATCAAAGGCAGATTTTCTCCTTAACCCAGCCACTCTCTAGGGCCACGGTGCAGAGCCTTGAGGGCTGTTGGTTGGACACCACTGCTCTGAAATATTCACTCAGCTTGGTACCCTATTCAGAGCTTATATCCCCTGCTAGTGGGGTAAAAACCCCTTTGCTCTTATATTTCTTAATACAGTTGAAGGAAAACATATGAGATCACTGGGTTTTTTATTCAGTCAAATTTGGCAGCCTCCTCATATTTACTTGGACTGAGAGGGAATTTGAATTTGGGTTTCTCACTTCCTAAGTTATTTGTTATTGGAATAAGTGCGTGGTAATGGATTAGACAGAGGGAAGATGCTTCTCTTTCAGCCCTGTGTGCGAGGTGGGATTTGCATTGTTCTATATTGGGCTGGATTGGTGTGTTTTTCCACTGCTGATGACTTCATTTGCTCTGCTTCTCTATGATGTCTGTCCTGTGCCACAGCTGGCTGGGGGAGTTTTGTGGGGGACTTCTCTAACACTCACATTTTAATGTAGAGGAAATTTAAATAACAGTGAAATCATTTTCTCAACCCTTCCCCCCACCCCCAGCCATTCCTCGGCCATGTGATTTGTTGGGTACAGAGCACATGTCAGAGGCTTTTCAGCCATTCATGCAGCAATTTCCTGAACGGGGTGATCCTTCAGCTCCATTTAGCAGATCAGTTTGCACCCTAGCTGTGGTGAACGGGGGCATGTGAAGTACCTATATGGCCATGCCCCCCACACCCACTGACTTATTTTCTTCTATTGGGCAGCAGTACGTTTCATACTCTTGAGCATCACCTGTTGAAAAGCGTGTGTGCGCATGCCTGGGAGCATTCTTTAGAAATGCTAGCCTGGAAGGGTTAACGGGCATTGTTTGTAAGTTGGCAGTACACCAGTAACATTTACAGTTTGTGCCCGAGCCTGGCATCTTGTCAGGCTGCCAAGTCCCTCGGAGATATAACACTTTCAGCTTCAGGACGCGAGGTCCCTGACAGCACTGTTGTGCTTAACCGATAAATAAAGGAGGAATGACAGTTTACGTAGGGAAAAGACCATGGTGCTGGTGGCACTGGGAGGAAAGATCCTCATATAAGGACCATTGTCATCACTTGCTATGTTAAGTCTAATTTAGCAAGTAAACTCCTTTGGCCTTGGCCCTGTCATTTTGTTTGCCTGTTAAGCATCATGCACACCTCGGATGCTCTCTATATGAAGAATTCCTTGGGGGCTTGATTTGCAGCACTTCTGAGCACCCACAACACCACATGGAGCTGCAGGGAGCTCTGCTTTGTGCAAAATCAGACCCAGTGGCAAGGGTGGAACTATTACATGGCCAGGGGCCTGAATAAGGATCAGGCACCCCGTGGTGCTAGGTGCTGTACAAACACAGTCCTGCACTGAGCCAAGGTGTGGAGTAGCTGGCACCCAATGGGGCTTTTCCATCTCTCATTTCTGTGAATCTTGACTCCCCAGCAAAGCTACAACCTTGCATCGTCTGACCCTCCTTCTGCCCTGTGATGTTGTGTCCCTCCATTGGGAGGAAGAGGTGTGTGTCTGTGTCACACATTTTAGAGGTGCTGTTCACACACCCCACCTCTGGATCCACCCCTATTTGAGCCTTGGCAGGTGGAGAGGTCTGAGGCAGATGCCCCATGAGCTCTGCCATGCAGGTGAATGAGGTAGGAGTTCAGGTTCTCATCACCACTCATTCCATAGATCTGGATATATTTAAATCCTCTCTTCCCCAGGGCTCCTGTCACTGAGCTGGAGAGAGCATGACACAGATACAGCACTGAGCCAGCTGCAAAACACCGCCGTTCCAAAATAAATACAGCCTGCGTGATCAACATCGGCGCGAAAAGGGGCAAAGCCCAGATTCCAACTGGCTCAGAATGAAGGAAGCTTTCCCCTTCAGATCCGCAGGAGGAGATGCTGCTGTTGCTGCAGACCAGGAGAAAGGAACGCCCTACCTCAGGGGTCAGCAACCTTTCAGAAGTGCTGTCCCGAGTCTTCATTTATTCACTCTAATATAAGGTTCCGCATGCCAGTAATACATTTTAATGTTTTCAGAAGGTCTCTTTCTACAAGTCTATAATATAGAACTAAACTATTGTTGTATGTAAAGTAAATAAGGGTTTTAAAATGTTTAAAAAGCTTCATTTAAAGTTAAATTAAAATGCAGAGCCCCCCAGACCGGTGGCCAGGACTCGGGCAGTGTGAATGCCACTGAAAATTAGCTCACGTGCTGCCTTCGGCACCTGTGCCATAGGTTGCCTACCCCTGCCCTACCTGAGGGAGGTGCTGCCTTATGGGTGGGGATAACAGCCTTGCCCTGCATCACAGGGGTGTTGTGAGGATACATGCATGATTGTGAGGTGCTCGCAGTAATGGGAGCCTAATGATTCCCTAGAAACAAATGACAAGGACCCTCAATCATGGGGAGACATCCCCAAAGGTGGCACTGGGCAGCCCAATCGGAGATGTTGCTGGAAGGGCCCTGGGCAAGGCACTGTTAGATAAGATCTTTCTCATCTCTTTATGAGTGTATGATGTGTAACAGCAAGCACTGAGGTGGCACTGCTATCTCTGTGCAAACACACGGGAAGACACAGTCCCTGCCCCACAGATCTTCTGAGCTGACTGGAAAGGAGATGCAGCAAAGACTGTAACGTGCACCAGGAGGGAAGGAGGCACTGACAAGTTCACACACCAAAGTGCCCAGCCTTGTAGATCCCCGTCACTGGGAAGTATTTAATCAAATCACGTCTCCCTGACTGCCCTGATCTCTTGGAGATGTCACAAGGCGAGTATTGAGGAGGGGTCTGAAGGGGCAGAGGCTGGTGACGTACAGAGCAGTCCAGGGAAGACGTTCCATATGCAATGCGCAGGGCGGAAAAGGGTGCAAAAACTTCATGTGAGACGCTGACAAACGGGGTAGTGAGATAGGCATTGCTGGCGGAGCACAGGACACAGGGATGAGGGAGAGGAAAGGAAAAATACAGAGGGGCAGACACATGAAGGGCCTTGAAGGTGAGAACCAGAAGCCTGATGCTGAAGCGATAGTCAACAGTGGGGGCCCAGTGGCAAGATTCAAAGAGGGGAGACATGGCTAGAGCAACAAGCCAGGGGGACGATCTTAGCAGCTGCGTTTGGAACGCTCCTCTCTCCATGTTTGCAAATGCCTGTGACCTCGGCCAACACCTCCAGCTCTCTGCACAGCTCCCTAAAGATGGTGGGCATTTGACTGTGGTGCTGAAGGAACCCACTTGGTCCTTGAAGCCAGAGGCTGAGCTGCAGGGAACTGGCACAGAGAGGCAGAAAGAGAGGTGAGTGCATGAGGAAGCGATGGACAAACCACTGCATGGAATCTCTGCTCCTGGACAGGCCCAAACAGTGCACTGGCCTGTGACCGGGAAGCCAGAGAAACCTCCCCAAAGGGTATGAGCTGCCCTCCAAGGGCTGGGGTGCTGCTGAGTGGGTGGGAGGTGAAAAGAGATGAGAAACTGAGCTGCCCCGAGTGCAGAGCAAGGCAGCAGCAACGTGTGTTCTGCACTAGCTCTTCAGCAGCATCCCCCATCACAGCTGCTGCCGTAGCTGGGCCAGAGGTGAGAGGCCATGCAATATTGATAAGGGCTCTTCAATTAGCCACCACTCTGCAGGAAGTTACAGATGCTTCTGCTAATCACCCAGGGAGGAGGCCTGGCCTACAGAGTGCTGGGGAGAGGGAAGAGCAGTTAGGAGACTGAGTGCTCCCTGCTACAAAGGCTGGGGCAGGGTCTGGCTGTGGGGGCTGAGGAAGACCCCACTTCCCACAGGCCTCTGTCTTCCAAGTTCTGAGCCAAAAATCACAGCCCTTTTCATTGACTGGTTCCCCACAGGGTCCCCACCCCTGGGGGATCAACTGATCTGTTCAGCAGTCGTTTCTCTATCCCTGCTTTGGCTGCCTAAAAAAGCAAGTATTGCCACCCACTACCCTTGATGTTGTTTGAAGACACAAACCCAGGGACAGAGACTGCCAAGACTGGCTATTCTGCCCCAGGTGCCCCCTCCTGCTAGTTTAAGAGCTCCGTGGAAGCCTTCTATGGGCCGGGATTGTTTTGCAAAATGATACATTTGATCTTTTTCCTTGGGGGGAAAAAATCATACCTGAAGAGTCTCTACCTACACTAATAAACCAGAGTGCACGGCCCAACAGTCCTAAGTGCCAGTAACAATCTAATGTGTAAATGCACGATGGAGGGGGTGAACTGCTTTGGTGAGGAAGCAAAATTTAATGTGGGACTTTCATGGGAGCAGCGGAGTGTTTGAATGGTGATGGCTGGAGCCATTACGCAGATCTCGCTCCCGCCTGGTCAGTCTTCTGCCAATGGCTGTTACACCATATGCAGTTGGAATAAACCTGCCTTGGCTCTCAGCCTCGCCACTGCATGTCCCCTTGTGCTGCTAATTCTGTGGCAGTTACTAGGGAGGATGCCACAAACCTGCCCTCCGGGCTTCTGCAGATGGAGTGGCAAGCCAGCTGGTCGCCCAGGCAGCCACCTCCTAAAGGCAGGAGGAGGGGACATCATTAGGTCTCTGCTCAAAATGCCTGGGTTTGAGTGGGGCAGGAAGAGGTGAGGGTCTACAGCCTGCGAGGAGGGGGGGAAATTGGGCCATGGATCCTGCTGTGGGGACAGCCGTGCTAGGGGCAGCCAGAATCATTGAATCGGGGTGAGGCACAAGTTCCCATTGACACCCTGAACCTGACAATGCTCACTGGTTTGGGATTTCAGTGAGAAAGGGCCCCTCTCAGACCCTGTTTTCTCCTCTGTCTGCCATTCCCCCATCCTTGCCTCACCACTACTCTCCTCTCCCTCCCTGCCCCTCCTCCTTTCCTCTTTCCACTCCCTGTCCTTGCCCTCCAGGGCCGGATCCAGGCACCAGCGCAGGAAGCAGGTGCTTGGGGAGGCCAAGGGGAAGGGGTGGCACGTCCGGCTCTTTGGCGGCAATTCGGCAGCAGGTCCCTCAGTCCCTTTCGGAGGAATGGACCTGCCACTGAAGTGCCACCGAAGAAGAAAGCGATTGCAGCTTTTTTTTTTCATTTTTTCCCCGCCACTTGGGGCAGCAAAAACCCTGGAGCCGGCCCTGCTGCTCTCCCCGCTCCATTCTCCCCTACCCCTGGGCTGTCAGAATGGGTGAAAATGCAGAGTTAGTTGTGGGGAGGGACCCGAGAGTGGTGAGGAAGCACTGAAGTTACAGGTGCTCCTCAGAAGCAGGGTTTTCCATGCTCATTTCCCCAGGGGAGAGAGAAGGATTGTATTAGTCGCTGATGGAAAGTGCACATCTTACAGTAGAACATGTTTCCAGCTAACACCTCATGAGCTTACTTAGTGTCCTGGGAAAGGGATTAAGACATAAACCAGAGGAGTAGGTGGCTCACTGGGGACCAGCACTCTCACCCACAGGACTTTTTACTCCTTTAGGAGACCTGATGCAGGAGTGACTGAGAGTTGCTACCATGTCATGGCTGCTCAGTGGCCTGTGGAGGTGGTCTCAGTGACTAGATGTCCATATCCCAGAAAGCACCATTGCCACGGGTGCAAGATGGCCTTTTTGCTGGCAGTCTTAGCGGAGAGGTCAGGGACTGCATGGGCCCCAAGGACTGAACTATGCAGTGATTAGGGGTTGCTTTGAGTTTCACAAAGCTCCTGCCAGTCTAAAGGATTCTGAGCCTCTCCACTGCCCCCAGCAGTGCCCAGTGGGGAGACACATTAGGGGTGGGAAGAAGTCAATGCTACACTCAGATGCACACAAGCCATTCAATAATGTTTGGTTGTCTCCCTCATTCAGAACTCTCTTGCTTGTGAGGATTTTCTCTTTGGATCATCTAGTCATATTTTGCATCTAGTAATTAATTTTGTTTGGGAAGTGATAGAGTAAAAACAAAATTTCCTTTGGGATACAAAACGTATTTACTCTGGAGAGGAAGAAATCTGCTGCTGACACAGCATGCGTCTTGTAAGTTATTGTGCAGAACCGTGGTTAAGCTGGTACCACTGGTAGAGTCCCTTCCATTCACACTCCTGACAAGGAGAATACACTGTGTGGATAGTGGGTAATGTCTGTCTGTCCTGATCCCACGCCAGCCTGACCGCAGAGCCCCCTGCTAGCCAGGCAGAGTGACAGCTTGTATCAGCAATGAGATCTGGGAGAATTCTAGATTTGAACATCACCAAAGTGTGCTCAGTGCAGGTTCTATTGGGGCCACATTAGCAGTGACCCCTTGGGCATATGCTGCCTGTAACACAGCCGGGGTGCAGCAAAGGGGAAGCAGGACAATACTTATTCAAGTGCCAAGGATGTCCAATGCCTGCCTGGCTGAGAGAAGCATGAATCACTCAATGAGTACGCAGGCATGAGAGGGAGACAGCATGATCTATTGGAATAAGCCCAGGGTTGGGAGTTAGGAAGTCCTGAATTCTAGTCAAGATCTGATACTAATGCCCTCTGTGACTTTGCTCCAGTAATTTCCTCTCTCCATGCCTCAGTTTCCCCTCTGTGACATATGCCCTAGCAGCCTTACCTCCCTTCTAGGGAGTTACAATTTACAAGTGTTTGCAAACGACTATAAAAGTGCCGAGCATTGTAGAGACAGAAACGTTCCCCACCGTTCCCCCTCCCCTTGCAGTGGAATTTAGTGGCCAAGCTCAGCTGCTGTTGGAAGGCTATTCCACATTTGCCCAAATGTACAATACTGCAAACAAACTGCAGGGCTCGGGCTAAGCAGAATTGATGGCATTGCTAATTACATCACCATAAACATGATTTATAGTGATGTAACTGCTGTCAGGTACATGTCTGAGCCTTACTAAATCACCCCGGGTTGTTTTCTTAGCACAGGCATCCCTCTAGCGATGCTCTCAGCCATCTCTCCCTCTGTCGAGCGCCAGGCTGTAATGACCCAGCCATCTATCTCCTACCTAGCTTATCAACCTGACCTCTCCAGCTCTTTCCCAGACGGGCAACAGGATGAGGGCTAATGCTCCAGCCAGGCCTCCTTTCCTTGGGATATCAGGCTGGGACACTGAAACACACATCAGACTCTTCCAGCACAGGAGGGAGAAACTTTGCTAAATCCCTTGAGGTTGATTGAGAACAAGCAACTCTCCCTCCCAATGAATGAGAGCTGGCCCGTCTGCCCCGTGCTGCTCGCCAGCTCCCCACCATACTAACCCCCGAGGGTTTGGCACAGCGTAGGACATGTAGGTACAGTATGGTGACCCAGAATAGGTTTGCTGATTGACTACCTGCTGCGCAGAGAAGCTACTGAGAAGGGGGAATGCTGGGGAGGCTACTTAACTCTGGTAAACAAGGGGAGCTATGGAAGGAGCTGAGTGAGAAAAGTTTGCACACACAGAGTTAATATGTGCCATGCCTTGCTCTGTCCCTTCCCGCCCTTCTCCTGCCCTGCCCTGCCCTGCCCTAAGCAGACACAACTGTGACTACTACTTGCACTAAAGCCTGCTGGCCAGCCACCTGCTGCCTTTTATACCCCAAGGCCCACCTTCTTTAGTTGCCCTGACAATGCCTGTATAAAATTCAAGGGCCCAGATGATGCTCCTCAAAGGCATTTAGGTGCATAACTCCCTTTGAAATCAATGGCAGAAAGGTGCCTAAATACCTTTGAGGATCTGAGCCAATGCCATTAGTGCAGAAAAGGCAAAAGATACATTTAAAGAAATCACGTCACTCTGCCGCCTAATGACAGAGATAGGGAATAAGCCATTCCACAAGAGGGAGCAGTCCAGGCTATTGCACCCCCTCAACATGAAGGAGCCCAGTCAGCGATGTGCTGGCAGTTGTGGGTTCCAAAGCAATCAGCTATGTGTATGGCCTGACCCTGCAAGGAGATCTCCCATGAAGAGTGAGCACCCGCAGCTCCCATTAGCATCACTGGGAACAGAGGGCATTCAGCAACTTGCAGGATTGGGCCCAAAGGTGGTGTTATTTGGATGCACTTGGGCATAAGGGCCCAGATCCTCAAAGGTACTTAGACACCTGGCTCCCACTGAAACCAATGGAAGTTAGGTGCCCAGATCCCTTGGAGGATCAAGGTGAAGCGTGTTTGTGTGATGTTTCATAGTTCAGATAGGAGAGCTGTGGTTTTCTCCCAGAGTCCAAGGCAAGGAGTTGAACAGACAAGGACTCTGCCACCAACCCCAGCTGCTGCAAGCAACCAGATTCTGCTGCTAACACAAGCACCCAAAGTGCCCATCATAACTCTCTGAGGTGATGTTCAAGCAAAAACTCCAGGCACTGGGGAGCCATGCCTACTGGCATTTGGGACCTGAGTCCAGACAGGGAACCTGGCACGGCCTAGCCCCAAGAAGAGAGAGAAGAACGCTGCTGTGTTTGTGTTGTTTGCCTGTAAACAGAGACCTGTCAAATGCTGTGTTGAGATGAAATTCCTGATGGGGGATGAAGAGGTGTCTGGCCTGAGACCCAGCCAGTAACAGCAGCCTGTGGCATCCATCCTTTTCTGTCTCCCCTGCTGCCCCATCCAATCATATGGTTTTGAGGTAAAGGGAAGGGAAGTGGGCTACATCATTTTGTAATTTTAGAGGGCCCCTAAACTATACAATGGACATAGCCCCCCCCCAATCCCAGTCTCCTCTGCCCCACCCAGTGTATGTATCAGGGTCAATGAAGTGATGACCTATCGCTGAATAAGACTGGTCACCTGCACCTCCTACTCCAGCTGCTTGGAATGATGCCAGGACTCAGATGTCACTAGCTGGTTCTTTCTCCCTCCTGAGCAAAGACCTGGTAAATCCCTGGACTGTGAATTCTCCAGGAAGCCTTGGGAGTATCACATGAGCCAATAGGTGGCTCCTCCAAGAAATCTTTGCCAGTCAGTGAATTCCTTCAGCCAGTGTTTGGATTGGCTGTGTAAGCATCTTCTAGCATTGCAGCCAAAGCTAAACCAGGCTCCTCTTGGGGGCTGCTCTGCCAGGCTGAGTTGGTATGGTAGGAGCTTCACTTCTCAGCTGGAAATTGCTGTCTTCATATTCCACACTATTTAGTGCCCTCCATCAATCTGTCTCACAGTGGGGGCCAAGGATCATTGTCCTCATGCAGATGGGTAAACTGAGGCACCAAGAGGGGCAGTGTCAATGTCACACAACAGGTTAGCAGCAGAGTTCTCAGGCTGGTGTTCTATCCACACTCCACAGCTACTCTTGGACAGGGAACGTTTGTAGCACAGGAGAATTAGGTATCAGCCAGGAGATCAACTTATTCCCAACCAGAATCCTTCACAAGCTGGAAAGCTGTGGAAATGGAGCTTATTCCTAATGGAGGAAACAGTCCAGCATGTGTCTTAGTTGAGTTCTTTCTCACTCTCTAGAGGTCTTTGTGTCCTTTCATTCTCCCACTCCAGCTCCTCTGGCCATCACCTTTCAATCAGTTCTCCTTGGCTCCAGGACAATGATTCCCCCACCTCCTGTACCATGGTGACAAACCCTCCTGAAGCAGTCAAGAAAGCTGCCACAATTTATGAGTTGAGAGCTCTTGAAAAATCTCTCTCACCCATTCCCAGTAAGTGGTGCTCAGCAAAACTCTTAAGGCTCCTGCTTAAGAGCCCTCAGTTCTGAGAAAAGCAAACCGCAAGGAAGATGGGATCTCTCAGTCAGCGAGAAAAATACAATGAAGGCTGCCAAGTGCTGGCCAAGATGCTTATAAAGAGCCACAGCTGGCATTCCGGCACACTTTAATAAAGCAGGTCCATGGCTGAAACCCCATACAGCTGTCAGGTCCTGTTCCTGAATTTCCCTGCCCGTCAGTGTTAATCACCAGGAAATCTGTGCATTAACAGAATGGAGCAAGTTCACACACTACATTGTCTAGAGGTTCACCAGACATGGATCTGGAGCCTTTTCTGCTTCACCGTCAGTAGTTTTACCTCCTCCCCTCTCACAGCCTGTCCTGCCTGAATGAATTCAGCCACCATTAGTGACATCACAGCAGCTCCCACAGTGACTGAATTATGATGTCACAACCACTGGAACATGATGCCACTGAGTGAATTGGGCTGGGGGATAAGGCTGATTATAAAGCCTGTAGGTTCATTGCACATACGTCTAAGGACATTGTTCTCTCCTGGTGCCCACTGCATTATCTACCTCTCTAGTGGGCTTCCCGTCCCTTCTCCTGTCACAATCCAGCAGCAGGACTCTTGGGGACAGCAGCAGTTCCAGTCCTATGCAAATTTTGTGATAATCCCCAATTTCTGGGGAAACCACCCCTTTAGGGATGGACTCAGTTAGCTTTCAAAGGCAAAGAGAATGATGGGAGCTGCTGGGTGCAGGACACTTCAGAAAATCTGACTCATCATCTGTTAGAAACAAATGCTTAGAAACAGAATTCAGTGAATGAGGATTTGACGGTTACCAATTTTCTTTTTGCTGATCCTTAAACTTACAAATTTTACACCCATCAGTTAAAACAGGATGTTCTGATTCTGAGAGGTGGTATCTCCCAATGAATCAGTGGGAGATGTGGGTTCTTAACACCTTGTGAAATCGGACCATATTCATTTTTATCTCAGTATTTATTAAAAAAGAAAGAATTTAGCTAGTTTGTGACTTTGCAGAGCTTCCTCTTGCTTAGACCCCGTCTTAGAGGTACCATGCTCATGGATTCCATTAAAATACCAGAGATAGATTGGGTTAGATTTGATAAGTGAAATATCAGCAATAGAGATGGCAGAAACAGACATTTGGGTTCTTATGGCCTCATGCATCTTTTCTTTGGTGTGATACAGCATGGCCAGAGGGCAGCATAAGAGTGTTAGCAGGGGGCCTTATTCCCTGCCAAGGGAGGAAGGTTTGCTTTAGATTAACTAGAACAGCTGTGGCCAATTAGAGCACCTGACTCCAATTAGAGCACCTGACTCCAGTTAGAGCACCTGACTCCAGTCATGGGATATAAACCCCTGCTTCAGTCAGACAGGGGGTGGTAGTTGAAGGAGAAAGGTTGGATTGGAGCAGAGTGCAGATTGCAGAAGAGAAGAGTTTGTCCAGAGAGAAATAGAAGGTTTGGAGGAGTGCTGCGGTGGATTGGGAAGCCCAACAGAAACCCTAGGTAAGGGGCACCAGGCTTGTATAGAAGAGAGGCGAGAAGCCCTTCACAAGCTGACGGGTATGAGAGGGAAGTAACCCAGCGGAAGAAACCGCTAGTCAAGTGGTTCACCACAACCCCAGGGCCCCTGGGTTGGGACCTGGAGTAGAGGGTGGGCCCAGGTCCCTCCCTCTCCACTCCCCTCCTCCAAGGACACTAGGGGAGTGATTAAGAACTGATTCAGAGGCAAGCAATATTGCCCTGAACCTACCCCAGAGAAGAGAAAGCGCGAGACCCAGAGAACAATACCGGCAATTTGCCACATTGGTTAAATGTGGACTTGCACCCCTGAGTTCTAATGTACCCAAAATCTCAAAGAGAAGCCTCCAAGTTTGGCTTTTACTACTAGATATGTATATATTATCCCCAGGCTCATCTGAAATTCACCCTGGCTTGAGTGAGAATGAGAGAATCTGGGCCACGCTTGGGCAAAGAAGTATATTTCACTGGTTTTGAATTTGATTGTGTCTCCAACCTCATGGGTAATGATCATTCAAACCGTGCTTTGGGTCTTGTCGCATGTGCTTCATCCCAGGTAAAATGTCTTTTAGAAAACAGATCACCTGGCTATGGAGACTGGATAATTTGCTCTGTATAGAGAAATGTCTAATTATATCACAGGATTGTCTACTCCAGTGGTTCTCAAACTAGGGCCGCCGCTTGTGTAAGGAAAGCCCCTGGCGGGCCAAGTCGGTTTGTTTACCTGCCGCATCCACAGTTCGGCTGATCGCAGCTCCTAGTGACTGCAGTTCACTGCTCCAGGACAATGGGGGCTGCAAGAAGCGGCAGCCAGTACGTCCCTCGAACTGTGCTGCTTCCTGCAGCTCCCATTGGCCTGGACCCGTGAACCGCAGCCACTGGAAGCTGCAATAAGCCAGACCTGTGGATGCGGCAAGTAAACAAACCAGCTCGGCCCGCCAGGGGCTTTTCCTGCACAAGTGGTGGCCCTAGTTTGAGAAACACTGGTCTACTCTGCTGAATTACGGCATGTGACTGTGCCTAGCCTACCATTAACTGACAGCTAATGAGGTTGCTTCTCCAGCCCAAGAGGCAGAGGCTTGTGCTTTGGTGCTGTAGGTCCCATGTCATCTCCAGGTCAGATTGGGAACCCCTAACACACTGGTGAGCAGTTACTCACCCAAAGAGTGCCACTGCAGTCAGTGGGACTGCTGGTGTAAGTAACTGCTCATGAACAAGAGAAAGTGGGGTCACAATATACCCCTCTGTGTGCCTGGCCATGCTTGGATACAAACTTCAAGAGCCTTCTGCTGCTATTTCTTGTGAGCAGTTTCTTGTCTAGACTTTGTCCTTCCCTGAGCTGATCAGTGAATGCTGGGTGCCAGGTGCCTGGATAAAGCCATCCTTAGGGGAAGGTGAGGAGTGGAGATCTGATGCATTCGAGCCCAAACCAGGCAGCAGCTGACTTGTGTGTGTCCTTTCCTTGCAGCTGAAGAGGCTTGAACACCAAAGCGCGTGCCTCAGGGTGAAACATTCCATACACGCTCCTGCACAAACCCGGCTTCCCTATCTCAGTGCTAGACCTGAGGTGTGGTCCTTTGAAGTCTGGTTCCCTGAGACAGAGCTGGCACAACAAGCCACCAGCCAGGGATACATGAATTCAGCAGGCCCAGCCTCTCCAAATAACCTCTTAATTAGCATCTATTCACAGTAACAATTATTGGGACATTAAATGTGTATTTATATCGAGTCACCTCCGTTCCGCAGCAGGCGGCCCCAGTATTCCTCATCAAGAAGCAATTTAAAGACGGGAAGGGAAGGGAACGAGGCCTCCGCAGTGGGGGAAGGAGAGGATTGGTGCTTGTTGGCATTTATAATTCTCATGACTTTGTTTGCTTCTCGTTGCTATAACTGAGAGATCTGTTAGATATTAGATGTGCAGAGATGGGGAGACAGACTCCACTAATTCTCTGATCCAGCCGCTTATCTGATGCCCTTGGCATATGTCACCATTCTATCAGGCCAGCTCTGGTCTTTGCAATGGCTGTTCTAGTGCTGTAAAGAGCGAAGGGCCGACAGTGCAGGCAACAGACAAGCAAAGCACAAGCAGCTGCTGCAACAGCTTCCCGCACACCCAGCTTTGCCAATGCAAGGCAGCCCTGACCTGTAGATTGCAGCCCCTCCCGCTATTCCAGTCCTAGGACTATCAGATAACTCTGCCAATGCCCCTCAACCCTGGCCCACAGCACCATCTGTTATTCCAGGCTAAGGCTTCCCCACACAGCTCTGCAGTAGCATCTGCTCTTGCAGTCTTGAGCCTCAGTGCTCAAATAGCAGAGGGTCTTTTGTGGCAGTGCAGAAATGTCATCACGTAACAACCAACATGAGCACAACTCCCTGTGCTAGCTGTGTGTGGACTCACCATTGTGCGACCAGTGCCAGGAACAGCTAAAACCATTTCCATTGGCAGGAACCAAGAGCTTGTATCTAAGTAAGTGCTGGTAGAAACAAAGTGGGCTGTGAGGCAAGGAAAAACCATGGCATTAACAGAGTGACCAGTTTTCCAGTTTTAGACCAGAAAGTCCCCCACTTTCCTCTGGAATGTCTGGTAAAAATGAGAACCTGATGGCATCCGGTCAGATCTACTGATGAGACACCCAAAGTCTGGTTACTGCAAGTGGGGGAGGCAGGGTGGAGCCTCAGGGGGAAGAGGAGGGGCGGAGATGAGGCCTGGGGGACAAGGCCTCAGAGGAAAGGGGTGGGGCAGGGGAGGGTGCAGCACTCCTGCTAGAGTTTCTGGTTTTTAAATATTACAAAGTTGGCAATCCTACAGGGCAAGCTCAGCATTGCTACCCTCCTAGTCCATCTGTTGCCCATGTCCCCCAGTCCCAGCACCCACGGTAGCACCCGCATTTCTCACTGCCATTCAGGTGTCCCTATAGGTCAGTGGTTCTCAAACTTTTGTACTGGTGACCCCTTTCACACAGCAAGCCTCTGTGTGTGACTCCTCCTTATAAATTAAAAAACACTTTTTAATATATTTAACACCATTATAAATGCTGGAGGCGAAGCGGGGTTTGGGGTGGAGGCTAACAGCTCGTGACCTGCCATGTAGGAACCTCATGACCCCCTGAGGGGTCGCGACCCCCAGTTTGAGAACCCCCGCTCTAGGTAACCCCCTGCTTGTCATCTTCTCAGAGGAGGACAAAGACACCATTTTAAGTAGAGACAAAGAGACCCTTGCCTCGTCAGCATGAACCTCAGGCAGCTCTCGAGAAAAATTCTGGGCCATTAGTGGAATGTAAGAAGATTTATAATTGAAATCTAGTTTGTAGCACTACAGGTGGCGCTCTCAAAAGACATTTCTCAGGGAAAAAAAAAACCAGAGCACGACAGAGAGAACTAGTTACAAGAGTTTAAAAATCTCTCCTAAAACTCCATTGCATTTAACACTGCGTGATAGTTTTCATAATTCAGTACAAAGTGCAAAGCTCTTTAATGAGCCCATTAATGACCCTTTAATTTACTCTGCCAGGGCTAGATTCATAAAACATTTATGTTCCATTTTAATGGGATTTTCCTGAGATTGTTTGGGGGGAGTCACCATGAGGGAGCAGGTGGGATAAAATGCAGGGGGGTTCCTGCCCACACCTGGCAGGCTCTTCTCTCTTCGTCTCTTTCCCCCTCACTCCCTGTGTGTATCTTTAATATTGCTGGAGAAGCTGCAGGGAATAGTGGCATCTTGTGACCCTGCTGCATGGTATGTATACATTACGGACTGCCCCATCTCTGTGCTCTACATGCAATGAAACTCTCTTCAAGAACTAGCCAAAAAGGGATCTTCAGAGCCAGTCTGGGAAAGCAAATTGTTACAATGCAGCACCTATTCCTTCGTCAGATCTCCAAGGAGTTCATGCACCTATTGCAGGGTCAGATTCCTGCCTTCTGGGCTGTTGAAGAGAAGACCAACTAGATTCCAGGCTGTTTGGGAGTTAATTGCCCCAAGCTGGCAGCTTGCTCAGCTCTGCAGAACACTGAGGAGATGTGGCCTCTGTCCCCAAGGAGCTCTCAGAAAAAAAAAACCCACACAGGCAATGCACTGGGCAACCAGTGTCACAGCAGGGAAGGGTATTGTGATCTTGGTGAGTGGCTGGGGTGTATTTGGGGTATATAGGCCTCACGGGAAAAGGTGGTGGAGGTTTTAAAGAGGGATCCAAAGGGAGAGAGGGTTAAGGGGGACTGGCCAGAGCAGGTCAGAGATGGGATTTTAGAGGTAAAGGGGCAGCACTGAAGAAGACACAGAAAGGAGAGTGGCTGGGGGGTGCTTAGGCAGAGTGAGGTAGTAAGAGAACACAAGGACTGAGCAGTGCAGAGCCCTGAAGCTGAATAAGGAGGTTGAACTGGACATGGAAAATGAGAGGATGCCAGAGAAGGGATTTGAAGAAATTGACTTTGCCAGAGCATCGGACAAGGCAGCATCAGGTCTATCCCCTGGCACTACAAGATTGTTCCCTACAGCCTATTCAGGTGCCCAGGCTAAAATGTCTCAAGTGATAGCACTGCCCTTGGAAGCTGATCCAAGTCAAAGAAGAATTGGGACATTTTTTCCAGTTACTCATCCTAAAGTTTTCTTCGCTCGGTTTCATCCTGTTCCTCTGATGGTCATCACTCACTTCTGGATCCCCTTAAGTCCTCTCCCTCCTTGGTATTTGCACCCTCCAAACACCTGGAGATGGTGATTGTCCCAACTCCAGGCATTGCTTAGCCAAGCTATAGAGATGTAGCAGTTTTCATCTTTCCCCAGCCTTGTGTGTCAATATCCTTGAGCCTCTTACTCATCTTTGTTGCTCTTCTCTGAATTTTCAGGAACTCTGGTTTTTATCTCTCCAAGTCTAACAACCCCAGCAGAGTTCCTTGTAACAATTCCTAAGGACACAGATTCCAGCCTGCCAAATCCCATCAGTTAATACCCAAAACTGTTGGCACAGAAAGGTGAGGATGATGCTATTAACAGATGTAAAACTTCTACCTCTTTGGACAGTTTCTAGAGTTAATATTTCTAATATCACTATATTACAGAGATAGCAGTGAGTACACTTCATGTTTGAAGGACAGAGGAGATTAGGTTTCCAGGAGAGATGTTCCATTTCACAAATGAAGCACACTTGGGACACGGAATTTTTCTTGTCTCCATAATCCCCTCCCTAGAAATTAGGGATTTACGTGACTCTCTTTTCCCTGCTCATCCTCGATTTTGCTGATGCATGTTGGAAACCCGATAGACCATTAAGGCACTGACACTGCCTCTGCCTGAATGGTTCATGAGTCATCCTTATCGCTTCACAGTTAAAAGGACTGCTGACGCTGATGCCCTCAGAAAGGACACGTCAGTGGGAATATCAATGTGTTCCAAACCATGTCATTGCTCATCATAAGCACTGGGCTATGTGCACACTGCCTTGTTATTGTAGGGTCTCTAGGGGCACTGATTTGTTACTGCAGGGTCACTTGTGAGTGCAGGGGAAGAGAACCCCATAGTGAAAGTGCCAAACTGAGTGGCTGGTTTATTATAGGACTGGCTTGCAACGTAGGGTCAAATTTGTCCCAACATTTCAGTTACAAAAACTAAGCCCAACAGAAATGCTAAATATGGGTTTAAAAAAAACTATTCCAAAGGAAAAAGATTTGGGGTAATATTGCCAAATGTTCCTAAGTTACTTTAGAGCATAAATGCTATTTTCAAAAGTGATGTAGGCACTGAGGAGCCTAAGGGTTTGTCTGCACTGCAATCTGAAGTGTGGTTGCAGCTCAGGTAGACATACCTGCGCTAGCTTTACCTATGCTAGCATGGCTAAAAATAGAAGATAGATGGGGTGGCATGTGCTGTACTATCAAGCCGAGGATCCTGGTTCCATCTCCAGGTCCAGAAGTTGGGAAATATTCTTGAAAGCATTTAATTAGCCTCGTTAATTATGATTGATCGTATTTCAAGACACAGCTCTCTGAAAGTTTTACAGTCCCCTCCACGCTCTTTGAGTTTGTGTGAGACGTTGTTTTCTCTGCTCTTTGCTTCTCTGGCAAGAGTCTTCTGCTCCTTCCTTTCATTGATGCTCTTGCTGGGGTGGCTCAGATAGGGCAGTTCTTCTGATGAATGAACTGGACTGTCTCTGCACATCCACCAAGCCAAGGCTCTTTGCTTTGATGCAGTCATGAGGGAAGCTGCCTCTATAACTCCATCTAGAATGATCCTGAACTCCAATTTCCAAAGGAAGGACTTGCTTCCTGTGTGAATGGTGGACTCACTGTCACATTCAGTCCAGTTGGAGATTTGAGAAGTAATGGGATGAGCAGTGCTGGCCAGGACAATTGATGGGTTATTGTGGATGAATTGTAGTGGTGTCAGATTCCTGAGGTGCCTTTGGTACAGTCTCCTCTTGGCTGAAGTTCTGATGTTGGGAAGTTTCATGAGTAGCATCAGTCTAGGTCAGGGCATAGTGCTGGAATCTGTGCGATCACAGGTTCAAGTCCTACAACAGGCTTTAGGTTCATGAGCAGTGTAAACACTCCAGGAGCACTGGAGAAATTTGTAGCTGGGTGTTTTGGGAATGATGTACACACTGGTTTGTGGGGCTATGGGACATAACTAGAGGGAGACCTCCTCCATCCCATGGGACAAAAACTCTGTGGAATAAATAACCAGAGACAGACACTGCAGCAGCAACTGTGAAGGAGTGGAAGAAGCCTTACAGGAGATCAGTTCATGAAGAATGAGGAAACTGTGGAGTACAATGAAAAAGCAGGAATGATGGATTATGATCAGAGAAAAATGGCTGATACCAAAATCCTTATACTACTCTGCTAGTAGCACTGTCCTTCCAAGGTGCTGTCACCCTGAGCTCCCTTCTGTCTGCTATGACTGATCCAGGAGGTTCCTCTAAAGACTGGTTAGGGATATAGCTCCTTCATGCTTTAGGCTGCAAGTTCAAATCCAGGCCACGTCAATAGAAATTGAAAGTTGCTACCACCCACTGCCTGCTCAGTGCCCCACATGAGAGGAGCTGGTGGGTTTCAGTGCAATTCCTGACAGGCCAGGTATGCTCAGCAGAAGAGCCACAATCGCAGTGGACACTAATCATCTCCCTGGCTGTCAATCTCAGGGAAAAAGTCCAAGGACCAGCTGGGCAATGGAGACAGAACTGCTCCCAGAATTGACACACTGGCAGAAGGAAGTGTCATTGCTGTGGCCCAAGCTTCACATGTTCTGGCACTAAGAAGAGGACTCCACAGTCTCCATCAGTATCAGGTCGGCACCCTTCACCAGCAGTGGAGATGGGCTTCCCCCAAGCAGCAACCCTGCATGTGTCCTCCAAGCTTAGAGCATTCAGAGGAGGGGGGTTGGCTTGGTTCATTCATGGGGGTGAGGTCATTTGTGAAGATCAGATACAGATCTAACTCCGGACCCAAACTGCCTCAAAGCCCTGTTTGATTTTGGACCAGGCCAAGCTTTCACCAGCATGATGAACATTCTTTCTTATCTTAGAGTTCGGGCTACCCCAGTATCTCTTTCCCCAATACAACAGGGTCTTGGACAATTGGAGACTTTAACATGGTCCAAGAACATGGTTAAAATCCCATCTGTGCATGGTGTCAGGGGAGATTTGTGGTGGAAGCAGGGCCCTGAGCTAGGCCTAGGAGAGGGCTTGGTTTGACTTTGAGTGGGGGCCAGAGGACTCTCCAGCCACACCCCATCCCATCATGCCCTCTGTTCTGGTGTTGAGGTTTACCTGTGAGACAGAACTAACCTCTCCAACACAGAGAAAAGCAAATGACTGCTGGTCTGAGGATGATATGAAGAGCTGAGTTCCGGAGAAGGAAGTGTGGGGCAGGGGTGCCCTGCTATTAGATGAGAAGGCTTTGCATTGCCAAAGCGCTCGGCAAGCATTAACTAATTAAGATTTATTGGGAGTGTCAGGGCCCTCCTGACATCAGACATCAGCACTTTGGGGTAGGGGATCTGAGTAGGTGGGCCTTCCCCAGAGATGGAGGAGAGAGTGGAAAGCACAATGTACACTGGCCCTCCCGGGGCTTCAGAGGCAGTGAGTTCAGGGCCTGGATTTCATTGGTCAAACCACTCCCTCTCTGTGGAAAACAGAGGAGGTGCAACAGTGGAAGCACTGACTGGACTCTGTGAGGTTGGATCCACCATGGATTGGATGCCCCTGGGGTCGCTCCACATGGAGTTGGGTCATTGCCAGCAATCTGCCTTGCTGGAAGGGGAGTGACACAAGAAGAGGAAGCCAACAGGGAATGAGTGTCAGGAAGCGGAGAAATCACCCAGCTGTGCAGAATGGCTCACACAGCCTGGGTTCTCTGTCTAGGGCAGCTCAAGGGGCTCCTGGTCCACCTAGCTTTGGTGAAAAGCAAGTGGTGGGCTGCTTTATGGGACTAGGGGCTGTTTGCACCTTATTGTTATAAACTCCTAGAAGAAAGAGTTCAGGAATCTTGTTCAGACAGGAACCACAATTGTTTACACAGCACAGGCTGCCAGTTAGTTAAAAACACATGGGCTTTTATTATTACATTTCCCTGGAAAAACAGTGGTTTAAATTAAGGGAAAAATATTTTGTGAAAACCAAAACTTTCTTTTTTGAAAAGGCCTTGCCCTGGGCTCCCTACCTCTTCCTGATTCCCCTCTCAGAACTTCCTTGGCTTCTCCTAGGGAAGTTCATCCTTCATGGACCCAGTTGCTCATGGCGAGACAAAGAGGTTGCCTTTAGTTCGGCTAACCATGCTGCCTGTGTGGCTAACAGAATGGCTTTCTTTAAGAGCAAAGTGTCTCTTTTCCCCTTGAATATATAAGCCTGGCAATATCCCAGGATGCACGACTTCCTCCAGCTAAGACCTCCAAGAGTTGTGGCCCTGGGACTTACATACTAGTGTGATTGTCCCTCCAATGCATCTCGATCCTGATCATCGGCACTCTCTGGTATTTTAGTCCTGGGCTCCCCTACATGCACAGCTCTGCCAATGCACCTCAGTCCTGACCTGCAGTACCAGTCCTGCTCTCCCAGTCTCCAGCCCCTCTCACACAGCTCTCTGGATGCTTCTCAGTCCTGACCTGAAGCCCCCACCTGTTGTTCCCAGCAGGAGCTTCTATGCATTCAGCTCTCCTCATGCAACTCAATCCTGCCTGCAGCGCTCTAGAAGCAAAGCATATTTTCATAAACATGTGCAATCTGGAAATAACCCTTCCGGGAGTGACAGATTAATAGGTACTAATTACACAATTATTTTATTCTGTAGCACTAATAAAAAAATGATTTGGAGTTTTTTTTTTAAAAAAAGTCTAAAGATTTATTTAATTAAAACCACAATTTACTGAAAAACCAAGTAATTTTTTATTGATACAGACAGTGCTGTGATTGTATAATTAGTAATTAATTACTTATGGGAATGACACTTTAATGTACTTAGACCTACTAATTTTTTTTTTCCTGAGCACTGGTTGCCTCCAGAACATGGTTTCCATGGTGGCAAATTGTTCTGCATGGTGTGAGGTGTCCCGAAGGGAGTTGGATGACATCCACCAAAGTCACTCTCATTTGTGGCCTAAGACAGAAGCTGGTCTCTGGCCCTGAACATGCAGTATGGCATTTGAAGCCTGATCCCTTAAACACTGCAGCTTGCTCCTGCACAGACTACTGTGGATCCTCTGATTTCTCCCCAACGACTTCATGTTGCTGTTGCCATAATAGCTGTTATTAGTCCCCAGGTCCCAAAGCAACTGGACAACCGCAAGGGCTGCTCCAGCAGCACTGAAGGCCCATCAGGATAGGCCCGATGAAGGGGAATAAAAACCTCAATTGCTGCCCTCTCGGAACAAGCCTATACTGCTCTACAGTGCAACAGGCTTCATGTCTGGAAAAATAGAGCACAGACCGCAACTCCTGTTTGCAAACAGCAACAAGAAGTTGTGGAGCCAGGTGGGAAAATGCTTGCTGCAGCAAAACCAGGGGAAAGGCAAACCAGGTTAGACTCAGGCTGAACCTGTAGTCCAATAGGCTCTAACAATTAGTTTGGGGAAGTTCTATGGCCTATGTGTTACAGGAGGTCCTATTGGCTAGATCAGGGGTCTGCAAACTTTCAGAAGCGGTGTGCTGAGTCTTCATTTATTCACTCTAATTTAAGGTTTTGCGTGCCAATAACACATTTTAATGTTTTTAGAAGGTCTCTTTCCAGAAGTCTATAATATATAACTAAACTATTGTTGTATGTAAAGTAAATAAGGTTTTTAAAATGTTTAAGAAACTTCATTTAAAATTAAATTAAAATGCAGAGCCCCCACCGCCCGGTGGCCAGGACCTGGGCAGTGAGAGTGCCACTGAAAATCAGCTTGCGGCTGGCACGCGTGCCATAGGTTGCCTACCCTTGGGCTAGATCATCGGGCTCACTGGGTAGTGATCAACGGCTCCATGCCTAGTTGGCAGCCAATATCAAACGGGGTGGCCCAGAGGTTTGTCCTGGGGCTGGTTTTGTTCACCATCTTCATTAATGATCTGGATGGTGGGATGGATTGCAACCTCAGGAAGTTTGCGGATGACACTACGCTGGGGGGAGACATGGATACACTGGAGGGTAGGGATAGGGTCCAGAGTTACCTAGACAAAGTCATCTAGTCCAACCCCCTGCTCAAAGCAGGACCAACACCAACTAAATCATTCCAGACAGGGCTTTGTCAAGCCGGGCCTTACAAACCTCTAAGGCTGGAGACCTCCTGAGGTCTCTTCCAACCCTAATCTTCTATGATTCTGTGATCACAATGGTTCCTTCTGGCCTTGGAATCTATGAATCTACAACAGGCGAGACTGCTTCCTGCCCCACCTCCTTCCATCCTGGGCTGCCTCTGCACAGACTCAGGAAAGATGGAGGCAGGGCCTTCTGTGTGATGGGGTCAGAGCACTCAGAGATGGAGAAGCTGGGATGATGGAGAAGGGGCAGAGGGACTGGATATGCAGGTGAGGAGATGGGGACTCCGCTGTGCATGGAGCTGGCTCACAACCAAGCCGGGTGAGTACCGAGAGCCATTCCCGTCTGATGGCTATGTGCAGTGAGGCTCTCACCACAGAATACACCATTACTGCCAGCAGTAACTCCCTTCCTGTCCCCCAGCAGACAGTGCCCAAACACTGACCAAGCTCCCCTCAGACAGAGTCCCTCCGGTTCAGGGCTGACTGAAGCACATTGGCAGGGGGAAATTTGTGCTATCACTAGGGTGGAGCTGCTTTTTCTTACACCTTCCTGCTTGTTGCTTGTCCTGCTGCACCCTCATCTCCTCCTCCGCTGCCCAACCGGTGCCAGTCACCTGACTTAGCCCCTTACACCAGATCAGTTTATAATTGTCAGTATAAAGGAGCATAAGCGTTATTGTAACAGATCACACCAACAGGCTGCTCAGGCTCACCTCCTGCCCTATCAGAACAGACTGAGAGCACCTAGCCAACGTGAACAGGGTTAGGCTAACCCCAGGGGCTTTGGGAAACCTCACCCCACCTGTCCACCTAATCCTACTAAACAAGCTATCCTGACCCTTCCAATCCATCTGCCCGCTTCTTGCCACCCCAGATCAGACCAGACCAGAGGCTGATAGAGTCCATTATCCTGCTTCTTCCATGCTAGATCAAGCCACTGACCTATTTCATCTAGCACTTTATTTCCGGCAAAAACTAATAGCTGATGCTTCAGAGGAAGCACACAACCCCTACTCTAAAACAAGCAATGACATCTAGCCATTAGTGCAGTGAGTTATCGAGTGAGGAAATCCCTGATTCCAATCAACTGATGCCCTGAAGCATGTGGTTTTACTTTAGCTGACACAGATAGAGATGTTACCAATGGCTATTAACCTACATGGTCCTCTTAAGTCCAGCTATAGTATTTAGCTGGCTACCCTTCAGGAGCAGTGCTAAGGAGGTACAGCCTGCTCCCAGCTATGCTGGAGGTTTGGGAGATCTCCCAGAAGGTAGTGGAGGGAAGAGTCAAAGCAACCCCAACCCATTTGTTAGTGGGGACAGTGCCACTGGTGCACACACATGCTCACAATCCCAGCGGGGGGAAACATGGTCCAGTAACAAGAGCTCAGGACTCCTGAGCATGTTTCTCAGTTTGCTCCAGACTTCCTATGTGGCCTTGGGCCTCAGGTCTAGGCCCCTGCCTCAGTTTCCCCTCCTGTAAAATAGAGAAAGCGATCCACCATAGCCAGGCTGAACTCATTAATGCCTGTCAAATGCTTTGTGCTTCTCAGATGGAGGGTGATAGAGAGGGGCTTTCCCCCTCCTACAGATCCAGACCCACACCTCCTCCCTTCCTCTCTGCCCCAAGAGCTTCTCCTTTGCTTGACTACCTCACTCTGTGTGAGTGTGTGTGTGTCTGCCTCTGCAGGGAGAGTTCCCCCTCTGGACAGCTAACGGCGTGTGTGTGTGTGTGTGTTTGTGAGAGCTCTGCATTCTGGCTTTCAAGGCAGAAAACCAATAGAATCAATTAGGGGTTGTGGTTGTTTTTTTTTCCAAAATAATTCCACACAAGCATGTTGTGAGCCTTGTTCATGGAGAATCTGTTATTAACTGCCAGAGAATTAACAATTTTCCCTGCCTGTCATCCAGCCTGCAGCCCTCTCTCTCCAGATCTGCTTTAACCATCTCTTGCCTTTCACAAACAGGGTGGCTGGGATGCTGGGTTTGAGCCTGAGGGAGGGGAGATGCTGGGGTGTCCCTCCCATCTCCTTACCTGGCTGTGTCCCAGAGGAGGTAGATAACACCTACCTGATAATAGGGCTTCTGGGCCCTGGTGGGACACACTTTCTACCTGCCGAGGACACGCTTTAGCACTGGAGCCAACAGGAAGATCAGTCTTTGCATGAATTTCCTTCTGTGCTACATGGGTGTGTCTTTGCCCTTCTGAACGTCTCTCCTCTGCCCTGATACAGCAGCAGGGGTCACAAGTATTCTGCGAAGCTCAGAGAAGAACCCAGGAGTGGGAACCCAGAGTGGAAGGCTAGTGGCTAGGCTGCCTTGACCTGCCTAGGAGAAGAAGGAGAGAAAAGCAAATCCCCAGGGAGAGGAGTATTTAAAGTGAAAACCTGAGGCCACTTTGGAGTGTGACTAAATTGGGATTTTGGATGATTCAGCAAGGATAAAAAACCTGAAATCCTCCCCCTGCCCCAGCTCTTGCTCCAGCTAGGGAAAGGAGCAATATCTCCAGTCTGGGTGACCTGCTACGGGTGTTCTCAGTGCACCTTCTCTGTGAAAGGCTGACAGGTGTGAGCTTTACGACAAGGGCAGGAAATGCCCACTAGCAGGGCTGGATTTCCAGTTAGGTACAGCAGGCATGTTCCTGGGGTGCCTAAAAGTTAAAAGTGGGTTAAAAGTTTCATTTTTTACAGAAAACACAAAGGGCAGCTGTAGACAGGGGTGGGGGGGGGACACTGAATATGCTGCACCTGGAGGTGTCCACGGTTTAAATCTGGCCCTGCCCACCAGGGGATGGGTGAGGGTTGCTGTGCCCTTGAGGACCTGCCTTAAAATTCTAGGCCCCCGGGAATTGGTAGCAGGAACCCCCAGCTGGAATCAGGGTCCCTGCCCCTGAAGCCAGGGCCCATGGTTCCAGAAGAATCCAGGAGGCCCACGGACTTGGGATCAGTTGCAGGTGTTGATGTGAGGGGGCGGGCAGTGATGTTCCTGGAGCAAGGGCCCCCTCAGCTCATCAGGCAAGGGAGCAGCAAACTAAAAGAGCCCCTTCTCAGATCTGTAACTCTCCGCTTGCAAGTGCAGCGCCTGCGATTATAAGGCATGTGATAGCCCTTGGCTCAAGGTCGTAAGAACAGTCAACAGACTGTGAAAATACGGACACAATTAATCTCTACAGGAGGAATTTTACTGTGAGAAGAAGTCACCCGGATCGGTTCTGAGTCTGGGATGTGAGTGGAACAGTGGGTGCCATGCCCCTCATTGCCAGTGCCTGCCTAGCCTTGGGGAGGTGCGAGTGCTGGCTGTCACAGCACTCATGGGAGCTGTCACAGCCTGGGTGCAAGCTGGGGCAGCCCCAGGATAGAGAAAGTGCATGGCACACCTGTTCAGTCCCTCTGCTGAGCTATGGCTCAGGGCTGGGCTGGGGTCAGTATCTTTAGTAGTGATTACGATGCATGATCCAGACTGGGCCCAGCTTGATGCTCAGAGCCCAGAGCAGTTGGCAGGGTTAGACGGTAAAAAATGTCTCTTGTGAGCTGGGGAAAATGGCTCTGAAATTGCGGCAACACAACAAACATGGAGGCCAGGGTGGCATTTCAGAGCAGAACTGTGTCTTAGTCCCAGGGAGCAGTGTGAAAGCACAGACAGCACAGAAGCCAGCCACAACCCAGCTCTCTGCATTCCAGTCCATCCCCACCCCAAAGTCTATTGATCAGCTCTGGCTGGACCATGGGACAGCTCATCTCTTCAAGCCAGCGCTCAGGTGTTCAAGTGCTGCATGGACTGCAAGGTGGATAGAAAGCTTGCTAGATCGTCAGGCTCAATGGGTAGTGATCAACCGCTTGATGTCTAGTTGGCAGCCAGTATCAAGCGGTATCAAGCAGAGTGCCCCAAGGGTCGATCCTGGGGCTGGTTTTGTTCAACATCTTCATTAATGATCTGGAAGGTGGGATAGATTGCACCCTCAGCAAGTTTGCGGATGACACTAAGCTGGGGGGAGACGTAGATATGCTGGAGAGTAGAGATAGGGTCCAGAGTGACCTAGACGAATTGGAGGACTGGGACAAAAGAAATTTGATGAGGTTCAACAAGTACAAGTGCAGAAGCCTGTGCCCTGAGTCCAGGCCTGGGTTGGTAGAGCTGTGGGCAAAGATGTGAAGGTAAGTGCAACAGTGTCTCTGTAGGGGAGGGTACCGGTAGTGCATGAGTACGTGTGTATGTGGGGAGACTACGTAGCTGGATGCAATGGTGGAGGGGTGTGGAGTTGTGTGTGTGTGTGTGTATGAAGAGTAGACACAACATATGTGAATGTGTGAAGGACGGCGAAGGTGGAGTGCAGAGTATGTGTAGCTATGAGTATGCAGACAGCTGCATGCGTTGCTCCCTGTGTGTGGCTGTGGTTGTGTGTGGCTGTGTTTCAGTGCACAAAGTATTGCTTTGTGTATGGCTGTAGACAGTGTGTGTGTGCAGTGTGTATAGGGAGTGGGTGGCTGTGAACTGTGTGTGTAGGAGGGTGGGAGTGTGTGTACACGTGTGGCTGTTTGCAGTGTGTATACAAGTGGCTGTGTGTACAGTGGGTGTGAGTGGAGGACAAGGATCAGAAAGTGAAAATGCCAATTAAATCTGCAAATTATCCCCATCAGAAAATCCAGGACTAATTAAATTCTTAGAGGCACAAATGCTGGGTGTGGGGCTGAGGCAGGGCAGAAGTCTTCATCAGCTGATTCCTGTAATAACGAGCTCTCTGCCCCATGGGTCTTAAGCAGGAAGGAGGCTCTGCCCAGACACCTTCATGTTCACCTTGGCCATGGGGGCATGGAGGATCTCCCTTCGATAGCAGAACAATGGAGCCCTAGCGATAGAGAAGACTTGGCAGTTGCCTTTCTCCATGGGCAGGGGAGGGGGTGGGGGGCTTTGTCATTCCAGACTCAGCACTGGGCAGTGTCTGAGTCAAGCTAGCACCCCATGGCAGGCACCAGCTCCCAGCCAGCACCCCAGGGGCTGTACAGCTACAGGGACATCTTACCCAAGGCACTTCAGCTGTGACTCAAGCTCACCAGAAGCTTATGTGAGACACAGAAAATGACTCAGAAGCTCGGGCGAAATGTCCCCATTTACCTGTCACTCAAGAGACAAATGGGAAAGTCCTGGCACCCAGCAGAGGGTCAGACTCTCAGCACCACCAAGCCTCCTTCACACGGGCAGGATCACGCTGCTCCTCCTAGCTGGAGCTGCCCCCAGGGAAGAAGACTGGGCCCCGGCTGAGGATTCATGTGGGACAGTTGATCTGGTAGGTGCATCTGACACACTCAGTGAGATGGGGAGGCTGGATTTGGGTATGTCCCAAAGGGTTGCCAACTGCTGGCACAGCAGGTACGGCTGGGGCAGGCATCAGCTGGAGCCTTCAAGCCCCAGCCACAGAGACACCATCCCTTTGCCTACTGGGTCATCTCACATGCTGCCCCATCCCTTTGAATACGAAGATCCCACCAGGAAGCTGAAGTGCCAGGCTGTGACTGCCTCCGGGGAGCCAGGCTTCTGCCATGAGAACTCAGGCTGCTTGCTCTGCCCCAGGCCATGGCACAGATGCACTTCTGGGTTGGCACCAATGCTCTGCTCCAATGCTCTGCTCCATGCAGAGAGCTCACGTACACCTGCATTACACACAGAGAACAATTTCATTTATCCCTGATCCTCATAACAATGGGAGCCTCCAGCCCCAGCATGCAGCCCAGATTCACTGTGACAGCTCCAGATTCATATTCATAAGGAAATTCAACCGCCTGTAAAGAATCCCTGCATCAGCATTTTGCAGTGAGTCCTGACCCCTCAGCCCACTCTGTCCATCCAGGACATCATTGCAAATCCTAGTGCAAAGGAAACACGCTGCCTGGGGGATTCATGTGGACCAGCCAGGGGCCTCCATTTCTTCCTCTGGGGCTAGAGTTCCTCCTGGCTGATGACTTTGAGCCAATGGGCTGCAGACATACAGTGGAGCAGAGCTCCATACTTGGAAAAAGCTGCTCCTGGTGCAGCCCCACTGGTAGACTACTAGCTCGCTAGGCTGTCAGCCTGTTTGTTCACATACAAGCCCATGCAAGGTCAGTTCCCTCTCATCTTGGGAACTTGTCCCTCTGTGCCCCTCCCTTTACAGCCCTATTGGGAGCACAATGGGTGCCCATCCACTGGACACATCCCCATGATACCAGTTCATCTGGGAGGGGCTCAGGCAGCAGAGAGCTACAAGGAAGAACAAACCCTGCCCTGTGTCCCGCTCCGCTGCCTGATCAGAAGTCCCTGCAGGGAGTCAGGGAAGGAATTAAAAGCACCGGCAGGCCTGGCACTGCCTGGGCCCCAGGGTGTGGTGTGAGCAGAGAGGCCAAGGAGACTCAACTCTCCTCTGACCCCAGAGGGGGCTGCTGCAGGGCAGGGCTGAGTCAGGGGAGCTTGCCCTGCTTCTGCCAAGCAGCATCCTTTCTGTGGATAGACACAGCCCTTTGGTCTCTGGGGATCTCTGAGTGGCACCTTCCATCAGCCCTAAATGAAACTTTAAGGGGAGGAAAATGCCCAGCATGTCAATACATCCTTAACTGAGACTTTTAATACCGTGTCTTTGGAATGCGTCCACCAGGGGACGGTGTTCAGCCCCTGGAACAGGACCAGCTGCCACCACCAGATGCCTGCAGCCAGACTCGCTCATGGGAGCAAAGGGGGGTTCTGTGACAACTGCTCAGAGCTGAGAACCAGGGCAGCCAGCCTCTGTCCCCCCCCACTCCTGTCACAGGCCTCCCCTCTCTGTGCCTGTGCCCTCAGCTGGAAGCTGACAGGGATGAAAAATGGGGTATTAAGATGATCATTCCGCTCCCTGGTGCAAGACGGAACCACCTGGTGTGAATAAGGCCCTGGCCCTCACCATAGTAATTGAGGGGGCACGGAGGGGTAGGGGTATCCTTGTGGGTGGATGGGAGACTAGCGAAACTTCATGCTAATGCTGCCAGGTGTGTGTGACAGGCTGGGGGAGCCTAAAGAGAACCTTGGCTTCTGGCTGAATCCACAGTGCCTTGGGAAAAAGCCAGAATGCCCCCCGTGTTGGGCTCTGGCCCTGAGCCCCAGGCGCAGGCAGAGGGGAGCTGTGAGGAGCTCCCAGGAGCATATCACTGGTTGTGGTTCTCCTGGCTCTCCCAGAAAGCCAGGGCCCCAGCCTGGCTGCTACGCCAGTGCCAGATGGTGGATGAGATTACAAGAATTTGATTTTCAAATAATCCGTAAACCTGGCTGAGCTAATGGCATTTCATATGCATTATCTTGTAATCCCAGAGAACAGAACATTTCAGAGCAAAGAGCCTGATCCTCCCTCCCTGCAAGGACTCTAACAAGCTACAGATAATCCCTTTTTTGTTGGAAGGTACTTACAGGGAATCTACAAAGGCACAGGGGCTTTGCCAATTCCATAGCACAAGTGCCTGCCGGCTCCTTTGCATACCAGTGGCTACAGTGTCTCTCTGACACAGCCTGGGGCCTGTGGCTACAGGCCTTGTGGTGCACATGGATGCAGGGCCCAGCAAAGCCTAGGTAAGGCACACAGCACAGCCAGGTGTGCATGGGTACATCACCATGTACATGATACAGACATGGATGTGGCAGATGGTTTCTAGAGTTCTATTAGAGGACACCGCATTGATGGCTGTGGGCTCAGCTACAGGAGTGCCAAGAGAGTCCCAAGGGATTTTAAGAATATTAGAGCTGCTTTCCTAGGTCAGACCCTGGTCCATCTTGCCCAGTATCCTGTCTCCAACAGCAGCCCATGCCAGAGCTTCAGGGAGAGGGTACACTCCTGGCTTCTGGTAGTCAGAGGTTTAGCGTTGAATCCTTGATCATCCTGGCTAATAGCCATTGATAGATCTATCCTCCATGAATTTATCCAGTTTTTTTTAACCCAGTTATGCTTCTGGTCACTGCAACATCCCATGACAATGAGTTCCATAGGTTAGTCGTGCAGTGTGCAAAAAAGTACTTCCTCTTGTTTGCATTAAACTTGCTGCCTCTTAAATGCTTAGCTTTTGTATTGTGTGAAGGGGTAAATAACACTTTTCTATTCACTTTTTGTATACTATTCTTGATTTTATAGATCTCTATCAAATCCCCGCTTAGTTGTCTCTTTTCTAAATTGAACAGCCCTACTCTCTTGAGTATCTCCTTGTATGGATTCCCTTATCATCTCTGTTGCCTTCCTCCAAAGCTTTTCCAGTTCCATTATACCCCTTCTGAGACTGGGCAACCAGAACTAGACACAGTATTCAAGGTGTGGGTGCACCATTGATTTATAAGTGGCATTATATTATTTTGTCTTATTTTGTATCCCTTTCCTAATAGAGCCTAACGTACGGTTAGCCTTTCTGGCCGTTGCTGTGAATTTAGCAGAAATTTTTAGAGAACTAGCCACAGTGACTCCAAGATCTCTTTCTTGGGTGGTAACAGCTAATTTAGACCTCATCCTTGTGTATGTGTAGGTGGAATTATTTTTTCCAATGTTCATTACTTTGCTGTAACCAACTTTGAATGTCAATGTTACGTGCCTGAGTGCTCTGCAAGGACGAGGCCCACACACACAGTGAGTTATTTGGCTTTAATGAAGGTAAAGTGACACATCCGCAACGGGGACCCTGGGCGTTGCTGTCACTTAGGCGGGGAACCCAGCACCGAAGCTCAGCTCGGCCTGGGTCGGAGTCCAAAGGCGGACCGGGAGCATACAGCTATATATACACAATACAAAAGCAACTTATACGTATGCAAAAAGGGACTTCCCACAGGCTATGTTCGCCCTTTGGCCTAAGGCCATACAAACTGGTTTCAACCAGTTAAAAGCAAGTTATAACTGGCATGCTGTGTCACAAGGCCACCGAGAAAGCGGAGACACCCTAGCTAGGCCGTGACACAGTCTTCCGTAGTCCCCTACAGTCATCTACCATTTTGTTGCCCAGTCACCCAGTTTTGTGAGATCCCCTTGTAACTCCTTGCAGTCTGCTTTGGACACAATTATCTTGAATAATTTTGTAATGTCTGCAACCTTTGCCACTTCACCATTCACTCCTGTTTCTAGATCATTAATGAACATGTTGAACAGCTCAGGTCCCAGTACAGATCCTTAGGAGACCCTGCTGTTTACTTCATTCCACTGTGAAAACTGGCCATTTACTCCTACCCTTTGTTTCTTATCTTTTAACCAGTTACTGATCCATGAGAGGCCCTTCCCTGTTATCTCATGACTGCTTTAATTTCCTTAAGAGCCTTTGGTGAGGGACGTTGTCAAAGGTTTTCTGAAAGTCCAAGTACGCTTTATATCGACTGGCTCACCCTTATCCACACACTTGTTGACTCCCTCAAAGAACTCTAATAGATTGGTGACACAACTTCCCTTTACAAATGGGAACAATTGTGTTTCAACAAAATCGTGTTTATCTATGTAGCTGATAATTCTGTTCTTTACTATAGTTTCTACCACTTTGCCTGGTCCTGAAATTAGGTTTACTGGCCAGTCACTGCCAGGAGCGCCTCTGGAGCCCTTCTGAGGAATTGATTGTTACATATTGGCCTATAGTGTATTTGTTTCCCAGGCAGCTCTCACTCAATTTTACAAACGTTCCTCCAGAAGCAACTGAGTCCCGCTGAGCTACAGGCTGTCTTCCAAGGGCGCACCCTAGCTCCTATTGAATCAACAGCAAAACTCTGCTGCCTGCAATGGGAGCTGGATAAGGCTCGTCCTGGGAGAGTCTCACAAGGCCCAGTGTGACGGTCCCCCTGACAGTGGGGGTGGGATGGGATTCGGAGCTGGAGGCTGATGTAGACTCATGGCAGTTTTCTGAGTAACCCAAGAGGACTAAAGGGAGTGACATTCTAATCTGAACTGAGATTATACCAAGCCTGTGAAACTCCCCCCACAAGGCAGGGCTGTGGCCTGCAGTGTCCCAGAGGTAAGAGTCCAGCACAGGGGTCCTTCACCCATACCCCTGGCCTGGTCTGGCCGAACACCCCCTACAGGTCCAAGCCAGACAATCCTTATTCCCTCCAAGCCGAGGAGCAGCAGGGCCTGCATGGAATGGGGATGTTTCTGTTGCATTTGGGGAAGGGCCTTGTCATCTGAGGCATGAAATTTGCCTCTCATCTCAAATGGATGGGGGCAGGACAGGCTGCAGCAGCTTCACAGGTCCTTCACTCTGCAATCTGCTTCTATCAGAGTGGACAGTGACAGGGGTGGGAGGGCAGCCTGTTCTTGACCCTCCTTCCCCAGTCCTGCTCCAGCAGCTCTGCCAGCTGCTCTCACCTCTGAACCCAGAACTTTCCTGCTACAAACGCCCTGGGAATCTCTAGGATAAAGCATGGGAACTTAGAGATCAATGGCACAAATACATCCAGGACTCAGCTGATGCACCTCACTCCTGACCCACAGGCTGCCCCCACTCTCCAATATTTTGCATCTAGAGTCTCTTTCTGGAGGGTCCTCTCTCCCCTGCCCTAGGGCAGACCTTGGAAGCAAATGCTGCTTGCACTGGGCACAGATGGAAACGTGCTAAACGCTCCAGGGGCATCACTCCTCCAATCTAGTTGTAGCCATAAGCTCACAGCAGGGCTGATGCAGCCCATGGGGCAGTGCCAGAGATGGTACCTCCTACACCCCTATAGGCCAGCTGGAACATGCTGCAGGGCACATCAAGCCCAGGAGGAGGCGGGGAGGGGCTGTCATAAGTAGATAGGTAAGCGTTAATTTTCTTTTACCTGCAAAGGGTGAACAAAGAGGGAACCAAGCACCTGACCAGAGGACCAATCAGAGACTGGAATTTTTTTAAAGGGTGGGAGGGGACTGGAAACTCGGGGTCTTTTTGTTTTCCTCGGCTGTGAGAAAACAAGCTTTTCTTCTAACTCAGTCTTATCTCAAATATCTTACTAAAGTCTGTGAGTACAAAAGGAAACAAAGTATCGGCTGTGATGTGCTGGATTTGTATTGACTCAAGTTTGAGTGCTGGCTGATTTGAATTGGCTAATTTTAATATCAGACTGGTTATTCATTTTTCCTATAGCAAGAGCCTGTATTGATCTTCTTAATGCAGTATTATTGTCTGTATGTTTCTTTTCTTTATATAAAGTTGTCTTTTCAAACACTTGTGGAAGTTTCTTCCTAGTGGAGGCAAAGGAAGGGAAAAAGCCAGGCTGTGGGTTATTTTCTCCTATCGTCCCAGGGGAAACAAGGCTACGGGGAAAGAGAGAAAGAATCACTTTAGTTTCCCTGTGTTGAAACTGTCTTTGGAGAGAAGGAACAAGGTTTCCTGGTATTGTGATGTAAAGGAGATTGCATCAATCCCTCCAGTGCTCAGAGCAGGACGCTGAGAGAGGGAAGGGAGGGGGATTTTCCTTACCGTAGACCAGATTTCTGGATCGTGGGGGGTCTTCCAAAGGAAGTTGGGGAGGCCACAGAGGGGGTCCCCCAAGGAGTATTTGGGGAACCCAGGCTGATAAGAGCCTAAATCTTATCTGGTGGCAGCGAAGTAAAATCCAAGCTGGTAGTGAGCTTGGGGGAGGTTCAGGTAAGCACCCAGATTTTGGACGCTAAAGTCCAGATCTGAGACAGACGTTTACCACAGGGGCTTTACAGCCTGATAATTTATGGAGCTGCTGGAGAGTTTTCACACTCTCCGCCAGATTCAGCTGTTTGGGCTCTGACTGACATGCTTCCACTGGGGAGAGACACCCCACCCCCAGGGGAAGTTCTCTGCATGGCTCTGATGAGGGCAGGGGGCAGAGTGACAGCCTGAGGCCATGGCATGATAGGAGATACTAACTGGAAGCAGCACAAGCCCTGCTGGACACACGTTTTGACAGTGATGGACAGACAGCTTGGCCTGTGTCCTGGCTCTGCTAAGGAAGGCAGCATCCATCATTAAAGAGGATGCCTCAAAGCACAAGCAGAGCTGGATGCAGCCCAAGGTAGGACTAGAATAGCAGGGGGGTGTTTGGGGTGCATGGGCAGAGCTGCGGGTGGGTGCCTAGGAGTGGAGGAGCAAGGGGAATGGCAGGTTGGGGTGGAGGCGCATTGGCAGAGCTCTAGGGAGAACGGGAGAGAAGTCAGGACTAGGATAGTAAAGTTTCTGCAGGGCCGAGGTGTGTGGTGGGTGGACCCAGAAATGAATTGAGGTGTCTTAGCAGATCAGTGTAGCCAGAGCCCAAGCCTGGAATAGCTGGGGGTGCTGTAGGCCAGGAGTGAGGGGCAGCAGCAGAGCTGTAGGGGGGGCAAGTCTGGGACAATTTTGGGGTTGGCCTGTTACTTTCACAAGTGCTACCTTAATGCACAATTTTTAACTGATGGTAATTAAAGTGAATGGATTCTCTGCTAAATTGCAGCTGGGATGCTGACACCCTTCCGCTCAGGAGCCAGTTCCAAGCATCTGAAGATTGAGAGGCTCCCGTGACAGCCTCCTATAGCAGGCACCTCTCCTCATCCTGGCCCAGGGCAGTCTGGTATCACACTCCCACCTGCCTTGGGAAGAGACACAAACATGCAGAGAGCTTGGCCTGCTGGAGGGTTAGTCCTGGGCATGGCCAGGGCTTGTGCTCCCAGGGGCCCCCTACCCCTTGAGTAAGGGACTCACACTGGCCAGGGCTCCTGACCCTCGAGTGATTTCAGTGCTCTGAGATGCAGATGGAGCTGGTTCTTGCCACCCTCACCTAGCAATGCAGAGAGGTGGGGGAAAGAATTAGGAGTCAAAGCAGCATTGTAAATGGTTTAGAGCAAGGGTGGGCAATAATTTTCACAGGGGGACCACTCCATGAATTTTGGTAAGTTGTCGTGGGCTACACATTTCTACTATATTAATGGAGGGGGTGCGGGATCTGAGAGGGAGTTTGGGTGCAGGAGGGAGCTCCAGGCTGGTGCAGAATGTTGGAGCGCAGGAGAGGGTGACAGATGTGGGATCTGGGAGGGAGTTTGGTGTAGGAGAGGGCTCCAGGCTGGGGATGGGGGTGCAGGGTCTGGGAGGAAATTTGGGTGCAGGAAGGGCTGTGAGGTGCAGGCTCTGGCTGGGGAATGCTTACCACAGGTTGCTCCCAGCCAGCAGCACAGCAGGGCTCAGGAAGGCTATCTGCATGCCCTAGGCCCCCACCACTCCCAGAAGTGGCTGTGGCCAGATGCTGCTGGCACGTCTCTGCATGCCCCTTGTGGAGGAGGGGAGCAGCGGGTCTCTGTGCGCTGCCTGCATTCACAAGCACCATCCCTGCAGCTCCCATTGGCTGATTTCCGGCCAATGGGAGCTGTGAGGACGGTGCTGGGGGCGGGAGCAGCACGCGGAGCTACCTCCCCCTGCCAGGGGCATGCAGAGATGTGCCAGGAGCAGCTGGCTGCTTCCGGGAGTGGCATGGAACCACAGCATGCATGCAGGCAGCCTGGCTGAGCACCCCACTGCACTGGGGGACTTTAAGCAGCCCGGACTTGGAGATCACAAGGGGGTAGAGGAGGCCGGACAAAAATGTTAGACAGGCAGGCTCCAGCTTGCAAGCTTAGAGCTACTTTGACCCTGCCTTAGAGCTGCTTTGACCTGGGGCTGGAGTCCTCAGCCCAGCCTCTCGGTCCTAGAATAGAGTCCTTCCATCTCCTCACAGCTCGGTAACTGAAGGCACTCCGACCCCATCCACAACACAGGGACAAATTCACACAGTGCTAGAGGGATGCTATTTGCTACCTTCGCCAGAGGAAACATATACCACTTGGACCATCAGAAATTTGAGCCCGACAGTCTCACAGCTTGTGCCTGCCTCTAGCAAAACCACCAGTCACCACACTCGCTTTGTCCACACACAAACCACCAGTCACCACACTCGCTTTGTCCACACACAAACCACCAGTCACCACACTTGCTTTGTCCACACACACACACACACACACACACACACACACGTACTTCGCCATGAATGTGTGCAGCCTCCATACACACACAACCATACACTCTTACCCCTCCACCCCTTCCATTCTCAGAAGCGCCCTCTCTGGCCCCACAACCTGACCCTCCCCTGGCCACTCTCTCCTCTTCTCGCTGTGTCCAAGGGATAGAGACACTTGAGCTTTTTGAGTCACAGGCAGTTTGGCAGAGAAGCCAGCTGCTACACCACTCCCTCTGCACCAGCCTCCCCAGGGCCATTCTGGCACAAGCCTCCCATGCTCTGAGCAGGGTTGGACCACTGACAGCTGGTCCAGGCAACTGCTCCCGTCCTTGCTGCTACCACTGATGGAGCTGACGCCCTGGGAGAGCTTAAAGAAAAACTCAGTGTGGGAGCAGCTGATGGGATTTCCCAGACAGAGCCTGCCACCTAGTGGCACAGCAAGGTGTTGGCCTACACACTGCTGTCAACAAACGTTTGCTAGAACAGGAAGCAAAATTTGCTTTTTAAATTAGATCTGAGCCAGAGAGCATGGACCACAGCTTCCCAGTCTCAGAGCCCCAGTGCAAGCTCTGGCAGGAGCTTCTTCTCTCTCTCTGGGCCATGGCTACGAAAGGAGGGAAGGTGTTTCTTAGGTAAGCAGCAGCCCAGATCACAGTGGGTCAATTCAATGAACACAATGACTGAGCATGGTAATGATACATCCTGCTGAGCCCACCTCCACTCCTCCATACAGTGTTTCTCAATCAGTGGGTTGCAATGCCGATGCGGGGGTGGGGGGGGGGGGGGGGGAGGCGGCAGATCTGGAGAAAGAGGCCAGCCCCGTAACAAGCTGTAATCAGCTAGCTTTGTCTCTGCAATGCCCTCGACTGTCTTGTCTAACATGGAAGAACGGGCACATATCTGGGGCTGCAGGGTGTTGGGCTGGGCCAGGAAGCACACTCACAGAACCAGGAAAAGCACCCCAAGAACTTTCCTCCCTTGTCCCACTGAGCAAGGCAACCAGCAAGTCGCTTCGATGAGTGCAGGTGGGTTTGGGATCTCCCACAGAAGCCCAGGTGGGCGGCTCAGGAGACTGAAGAACAGTTTGGTTTCCCCTCCCCCTCTCCCCACTAGGACTATTTGCATTAATATGGGCTGATTTCTCCTTAGTAGCCTCTTAACTCATCTGCTTATTCACCCCCATTTAAAGTGAATGGCACCTCCATCAGCCCCAGTACAGCCAGCTGGGATTTCCCCTACACCCATGAGGTTAGGAGGCCAGTGGGAAAGAGCAGTCAGCAGCAGATGGACTCAGAAGCTACAAGAATCCTGTTTCCAGGTCAATGAAATCAAGGGGGTAGAAAGGCAGGCAGCCTGGGAGAATAGTCACTACTAGAAGGTTTCTAAAGTCCCTGCAGCCCAGCACCATGCCAGGGGCTTGGGATCAGCATTGACTCAGTAGTGGGTGCTGTCCTCTCTAAGTCACTAACATCGTTTCCCACAGCACATGGCCCCTTACTGGGCACGGGGTCAGAATTGATTCAAAAGGCCCACCAGTACCACGCCCTGAAGCAAGCCCTTTTTAGCACTACGCTAGAGTCTGCTCAGTCAGAAAGGAGAGCATCTTCTACAGTCATCCATGCTGCTTCATGCAACACAGAGCCCCTAGCACAAGTGAAGCATTGGAGTTGGCCCTGACTCAGAGAAGGAGAGTCACCCACGCTGCTCCCTCAAGCACAGCAGCCCTTGCATGATACTGGGGTCTGCAAGAGCAGTCCATTGGTTTACCAGCACCTCCCCTTAGTGGTTGGCTGTCTGCTCCCGAACACACTCATCGCTTTCCTAAGCTCCTCCAACATTCTCAAGTTGCTAATTCCAAGGATTGCAAAACAATTTGTTTTCCAAAACGGCACACCGGTGCCGGGCACTAATGGGATACGTTGGTCATTCAGAAGAACGGCCCAGGGCAGGTCAGCAGCTTACAAATGTGCAGACCCAGATTTCATGATTAGCACATGGCTCAGATTTCCCCCAACGCTTCCAAAACAGCAATAGGCAACATTAACAAAAGGATTACTCAGAATTCAAAAGCGAATGGGATTTGTGACCCATTATATTAACCAGAGACGGGGGAAAGCTCTGCCGAGTGAGCACTGCTGACAGGGCACCAAACCAATTATGAAGAGCTCACAGATCACTAAGCTGGATATATACACACACATCAAGATAAATTCCTATTTGCCTGCAAATGCAGGACGCTGCCTGAGCCGCCCTACTCAAGCTGGTTTGCTTTTCTATGTGTCCATTAAACTTGGATTATATCTAGTTACTTTCCCTGGTATTTCACTTTCCCCATAGGTTTAATGCTCAGGAATAACATTTGGGAGGGTAAAACCTGAAAGGATAAATGTAATGTGTGTAATTACTTTGATAAATGAGAGAGAGCAGAAGGCAGGCAGGGAGTACACTGAACTACAAGACCACGCACACACACAATCATGGGAATACCACCGATGCTACTGACAGACACATAGGAACAGCCAGACTGGATCAAACCTGAAATCCAGCCAGTCCTGTATCCTGGCTCTGGCAGTGGCCAGTTCTAGATGCTTCATAGGAAGGTGTAAGAACCCTGAAGTGGGCAGATGTGGGATAATAGTTAGAGATGGGCTTAAGCCAACAAGCATGAGATTTAACAGCCCTTCCAAAATGTGTTGTCAATTATAACAACTCTGGCTATTCTTGTTATTTATATAAGAGTCCAGTCCCTTTTAGAATCTTGCTAAGTTCCTGCTGTAAATGGCTCCTTCCAGTCTAACCACACATGGTGTGAAAAAAAGTCTCTTTGTATCTATTTTGAATTTGCCCCCTTTTAAATTTCATTAACTATCCTTTTGTACCTGTCTTACTTCTGGGTGGCACGGGAAATCCAGCTGGACTCCACCTGGAGTCAGTTTTCCATTGTGGAGCTTTATAGATAGAATCATAGAAGTGTAGGGCTGCAAGGGACCTCAGTAGCTCATCTAGACCAGTCCCCTGCACTCAAGGCAGGACTAAGTAATAACTAGACCATTGCAAGTTCTTAAAGAGAAAAATGTCTCTCTCAGAAGAGTCATATCCAAAACATCCTCCTGCACTGAAACCTCCTGCTCCAATTGCCTCCCACTGACCCTGATACTTTCAGTTTGTTTGTTTCTCTTGTGACTTGAAGATGTAGACTAACAGACTTTAAGGTCAGAAGGGACCATCATGATCATCTAGTCAAGGGGTGGCCAAAATATGGCCTACAGGCCAGATCTGGCCCGTCTAACATTTCTGTCTGGCCTGCCAGGCTCTTTGGCTGCCCCTTCATGATCTCTGGGCTGCTAAAAGTCCCGTGGCACAGTTGGAGGCTCAGGCAGGTTGCCTGCCTGCCATGGCCCTACGCCACTCCTAGAAGTGGCCAGCTACTGCTGGCATATCTCTGTGCACCCCGGTGGGGAGAGATGGCTCCATGCACTACCACCACCCCCAGCACATTCTCACAGCTCCCATTGGCTGGAAACTAGCCCATGGGAACTGCAGGGGTAGTGCTTGCAAGCGCAGGCAGCACATGGAGACCCGCTGCCCTGCTCCCCACAAGGGACATGCAGAGACGTGTCAGCAGCAGCCGGCCGCAGCCGCTTCTGGCAGCGGCATAGGGCCATGGCACGTAGGCAGCCTGTCTGAGCCCTGCTGTGCCATCGACTGGGGGCTGCTTGTGGTAAGCGCCTCCTGGCCAGAGCCTCCACCTCACAGCCCCTCCCGTACCCCAACCCCCTGCCCCTGGTCAGAACCCTCTCCTGTACCCCAACAGTCTGCACCAGCCCGGAGCTCCCTCCTGCACCCAACTCCCTCCCAGACTATGCACCCTCTCCTTTAATATCGTAGAAATCTGCAGCCCATGACGACTTATCAAAATTCGTGGAGTGGCCCCCTTGCGAAAATTATTGCCCACCCCTGATCTAGTCTGACCTCCCATACATTGTAGGCCACAGAACCTCACCCATCCTTGTAATACATCCCTAATCCCTGGCCGAGTTACTGAAGTCTTCAAATCATGATTTACAGACTTCAGGTTATAGAGACTCCACAATTTACACTAGCTTAAATCTGCAAGTGACCTACGCTGTAGAGGAAGGTAAAAATCTGCCAGGGTCTCTGCCAATCTGACCCAGGGGAAAATTCTTTTCCTACTTCAAATATGCCAGTGAGTTAGACCCTCAGCATGTGGGCAAGACCCACCAGCCAGACACCTGGGAAATAATTCTCTGTAGTAACTCAGAGCCCTCTCCATCTAGTGTCCCATCACCAGCCATTGAAGAGATTTCTAAGTCAGTTCCTCTCTGCTAATACCTCACCCTGCTATGCATGTCCTGACTCTCCCTCCTATCCCTGTGGATCCTCCTCAGTACAGACCTACAGCAACCCCTGCTGGTCCAAGACCTGTCCTGCACAGCCAGTGAGGCATGTCAGGTTATATGGACGGTTTCATACTGTGGGAGAAAATATCTCCTAGACACTGGAGAGACCAGGTAAATGCTTGCCACTGGTGACCTAAATCAGGCTTTTAAACCCTTAGCCGACTGTGCCACCTGGTTGCATGGAGTGAAATTTGTTTTACTCGGCACATGCGGCCTGCTCCTTTTGCAGACTGCATGCAACGGCTTATGGAAGAAGCAGGCAGAGCTCAGAAATGCTGTGAGCTGTCACAGAAATTCCCGTACAAAGTTCCTCATGCTTCTGATGGTGCAGAACTTCCAACACAAATAAGATTCACTGTGCTTTAAACTGAGTGAGAAAGAAGCCTACCAGGAAGTCTAGAGCCCTCTCTCTCCACCTTTTGTTCCAGCAAGGAAAACGGCGTGCACAGAAAACCTTATATAGCATCATTAAATATACCAAAAACCAAAACAGCTGAGGCCCGGCCAAGATGCTGACAAGAGGCTTGTAGACCCTGCCTACACCATACTTGTTCCCTACTGGCATTTCACACCACAGGAATATTGGAGCTATAAATGCAGGGATGGGACCGGGGAACATGGGGCTGGGGCCAAAATCTACCAGTCATGGACCCACTCCTGGACAGTTTTCAAACCCGTTGGGATGGGAGGGTTAAGGTAATAAAATGTGAATGATTGCTTGCCATGACTTTTTGCATATCCAAAGTCATGTCTTGTTCCTGGATGATGGAAACACTGGGGAAGGAGGGGCCATAGGGCTGAGCGGGAGCCAACTCTCATTTTCTCTTTTCTTTCCCAGGAAAGAAGCGACAAATCAGAGCAGAGAGATGTCCTGTCCCTCAGTTCTGGGTAAGATGGCCTGGGCTGTTTCTACTAGGGTGACCAGATGTCCTGATTTTATAGGGACAGTCTCAATATTTGGGACTTTTTCTTATATAGGCTCATATTACCCCCCCGCCCCGTCCTGATTTTTCAAACTTTCTTGTCTGGTCACCCTAGTTTCCACCAGTGTAATGAACAAGATCTCATCCTTTCCAGCTCAGCGGAGCAGGATGGAACCACGCTCTGATCCAGGAGTGAAGGATTAACTCTTGTCACACTGCATACGGTCTCCCAAATTAACCAATTCAAGTGTGATTACAGCCCTAACCCATCGCCACCACCAGCAGCCTTGTCATTATTGTCAGCAGAGAGATTAAGGCCTGCATGAACGTTGGAGACTGGTCTCCCTTCTTCCCCCTAGAAATGGTCAATTTGGGCAAGCTTGAGGACATGTTTGCGATGGAGGTTTTACTTTCTCCTGCTCAATGAATTTAAATACAGGAGGAGACCAGGTGGCTGGGGTGTCAGTGCAGGACCTTCCCCAGCACAACACTCCCAAAGAATCAGGCTCCAAAGATGGTGCTTTAAGCATCTCACAATAACTGCACTCATCTTCCTGAGCTCTTCATGGTCTATTCGACAGCTCATGTTCTGACCAGCAGAGACCATCGGCTCCTGGACACGTACAAGGGGGAAAAGGAAAATATTTGTCTTACCTGTGAATTTTAGTTCTAGGATCCTCCATGTTGGAAAGTCTTCATAGTGGGTGTTCTTGGTCTCCCTGGCAAATGGAGGCCAGCCTTATCTTTGTTGAGCCTGGGCTTAGGACTGTCCCTTGGAAAGGACTCTCCAGAATGATAACTGCCAAAGCTGAAAAAATTACTTCTTTCTAAAAGTGCTATTTCACTCAAGCAATTTGCAGAAAAACCTTGACATGAAGCTCAGGGATTTCTGAAAGGGACATCCTCTTCCCTTTCTCTAACAAGTGAGCAATAGCCAGAGAAAAACCTGAGCACAATGCAATCCTCCAATGAAGGGTCTTGGAATAAAAATTGTGAATTTTTCCTCTCGGTTCCCTCCATGTCAGACAGTCTTCACAGTGGGACAAACAAAGCAGAAAAACATCCTGAGGGAACACAGAGGATTCTATTTACCCATGTAGGATTGAAAAGGAACTTAAAGGTTACTGGGTCACACTATTGCATAACACTTTTCTACCAAACATTGTATCTGAACAAATCTCAGTGGTTAAGGGAGGCAGGGAGATATAAACGAAGCTTTTTAAGTCCACCTCTGAGATAAAGGGAGCACAGCTTCCGCTATCAAGTGTCTCTTTCTTACATAGTAGTACCTCTACATCAAAGTACATTCAGATAATTAAAATAGGTCAATCAACAGGCTTCCAGTCTCGCCTCTGATACACCAAACAGCAAGATGGTCTAGGTTCCATTCCCTTGTTTCTGTGCCAAGTTATACTCCATGTCTCCTCCTTGGATCTCAGCTCTTCCCCTCACTTCCACAAGTCAGACAGGAGTTCAGATATGTGCCCTCTACATGGGTTCTGGTATCTGTACTGATCACCAGCTTCTCTGGACTCAACACCAGACAGCTGTAAAAATATTACGAAAGCGTCTCTTAGTGAATTCAAGTAGTGGATTTGGATGAAGATCTTTACATACTGATTTACTGCAATTGCTGTCCGGATGCAGAGAAAGAATTGTGCTGGGTATCCACATGAAACCAGCTAGCCCAGGAGTTGAGTGAGATTTTCTCTTAGTTCACCAAACATTAGCACACTTTGCCTATCTTCTTCCGTCTCTCTTCTGAAATAAAGATCTGCTGATCTTTGATGATGACGACTTAGTTACTGGAGCTCTGAGCATGCTGTAATTGGGCCTACCACCTGTTCGCTCTAAGCCTGAAAGCTTTTACACAAGGCCTAGGAGACACTGCTAACATAAGAAGAAGGTCATCCAGACTAGGGTAGATATGTATCCCTTTCACTTGAAAGGAAGGTTGATGAAACATTGGGCTATATATCCATTTGGAAGCTGAGTCCAAAAGGGCACTGCTTTGTATTGAAAATGCTTCTTGTGGTAGCAGAACCTAAAGTATCCCTGGGTGACTCTCCCCGTGCATACCGTCAGTACATCTCCTGGAGGTGTATTTTCATATTGTGGAGTTTGGAGGCGATAATGCTGCAAGGACTGATTTCAGTATTTCTGCATAGAATATTGATTTCCTCATGGATGATGGAAGACCCAAGATCTAAAATGGGCTGTGTGCTATTGTTTCTTTGTACAACAAAGAATCTTATGCCTTTTCCAAAATATGTTTTCCATGAAACTGGTTCTATCATTCTAACATGTAGGAAATGGACTTCTGCACCCTTCATCTTTAGATTCTACAAAGAGACTTGCTGTTACTATTGTTGATTTATATTAATTCACTTTGGGGAAAGGATAAACTTGATCCTTGGACAACGAATGAGCTCTATTGAATAGACTTCCCTGATTATCTCAAGCACCCATTTTTATAAGTGGGTCACTCACAGATAAAGACCCATCGTTAAGGTCACAGAGGGAGGGTTTGCCCAAACTTGGAAATCCAAAAAATCGCCCGATGCTTATGAGGCTTGATGTTTTTTCCCTGCAAAAGAATCCCAGCCTGAGTCTTCCACCTCTCAGGAAAGCCAGTAATGGCTTCTTCCTCATGTGACATCTAAGCTGGAGCTTAGAGGAGCAGATAGGTTTCAAAGGGAACACTGGCTGAGATGAAGAAGTTTGAAGATATTCTCACTGGAAGGAGGGAGGGATGTATTACTTTGTATATAGCCTCAGTGACTGCTTTGTTAATGGGCCCCCCAAAGAGGATATAAGTTCCTGTGGGACCCCTAGAGGCAGGAAGGGGAAAGGAGGGAGAGCTATCTCCTAGGGAAGGGGATCTGAATCACCTCACCCCATGCTCCCTACTGCTGAGTCAAGAGTAAGCGCCGGGGCCTGACCACACAGAATGAGGAGTGAGCTGGAGCCGCTAAAGATAAAGACCTTCATTGGTGAGCAGAAAAGTCGCAGCAGCTGCCATCTTTCCTGGCAGCTGAGGCCTTGCAGCTAAAACAACTTGTGAGAAGAGGGGATGCTTTGGAGCCTTCTCAGCACAGACCTCACCTGCCCTGGGGATTCAGGTGGTTCCATGAAACTTTCCTGTTTGCAAGGCAAGCTGTGGGAATAGGGGTCCCATATGGCGGCGCTGAAAAAACTTGCCATTGATTCTGGCCTGACCTCAGGGAAGGCAGTTTCCATGCATCTTGTCTAGAAATGGACCTCACCCACCTGCCAGGTGGGAGCTGGGTCCTGGGGAGAGCTGCTCTCCTTCAAATCTGCCTCAAAGCCAAATGGAATTCTTTTTGTTCCGACAAACCTCAAAGCCAACAAAGAGAGAGACATTTAGTTAAAAGTCTGTCAGAAGCCCTGCAAAGGGAACTCTGGAGCGAGCTGCGTGGAGGCAGAGCTCCAACAGTCCTTCCTGAGGGGCAGCTCTGAGCCGAGGCTGAGAACAAAGATCTGGTCTACCTCCAGTTGCCATGGAGACCGGGAACACCCCACTGTGAAGTATGCCTGACAGGCAGGGGGCTGAGAACGCAGGTGCTTAGCGCAGAAGGAAAGACTTGACCATCTCCTCCTGCTGCAGACAGCTTTTAGCATCCCAGCGGGCTGAAGTCCAACCCTTTCCCCCTTTCAGTGAAACTGGAGTCACTAGACCTCAGCAAACTAAGCTCACAGACCAAAGACACATACTCTGCTTTTATTTAGTTTCTCTTTGCAGCCTGCTCTCCCTTTCCCTGGTCTCTCTGCGATGGTCCATGAGCCTCCCAGGGCAATCTAAGACGAGAGGGCTTTTTAATATAATTTATTACTAGCCTGCAGCTTCAAAACTCCCTGGCTTTAGAAAACAGAAGGCTGCATCTCTGACTGCTTATGGGGTGATTAACAGCTTTAATTTGCAGCCTGCAGATCGACAGATCCCCTGGGGTTGACAAAATATATAGAGCAATCTCAAGTTGGTCCCCTGAAGCCCTGACTCTCTCCCTAGATGATTCAGAACTGCTCTTTCCTCTCTCCCTGTGCCATTTGAAAAGGTTGTTCCCCACAAAATGCAGCGAGTACCAGATCCATACCTAGCCCAACAGTCAGCCAAGCTTTCAGTTAGAAAATGCCTTTGGAAATCAGACCATCAGGTAAGGCAGAGCCCTGCAAGCGTGGGACATAGTCTTCAGAAATCACGCCCCTACCCTGTAATCTGAAGTCAGACTGTAAATAACAAAGGCACTGCCAAGTAGGGTTAGCAATTCTGGCCTAACAATTCTGTGCATAGGAATGGGGAGTCAGGGATTTCTACACCCAGGTTGACAGAGACTGGCCTTGGATAAGTCATGTCCCCTCCATACCTTCTCCTATCTGTGAAGTAGCAACTCTAATGCTGAACTTCCTGATAGGATGGAGAAGATACTCGGGCACTAGGTAAGGGCAGAGTGTAAGCAGCAGCTCTGCTTTCTCTGCTTCTAAGTCTGTCAGGCTTCATTCATACACTAGAGCGGTGGTTCTCTAATTTTTTTTTTTCACGGAGCACTTGAAAATTCCTGAGAGTCTTGGTGCACTACTTAATGATCTTTCCAAATGTTTTTTGTACCATTAGCTAACTATTGTGAAGAGCTGTGGATAAAACAGCTATAAATATAGATATAAACTATTTTTTTTGTTCTACAAATAAAGCACACAATTCATATTTTGATATCAGTAGTCTTACCTTTCTAATGCAATGGATGTGCCCTCTCTCCCCCGCTGCGGCAGCCCCGGAGCTGGGGCTGAGGAGTGAAGGGTCTCTCCCTCTCTCCCCCGCTGCGGTAGTCCCTGAGCTGGGGCTGGGAAGGAGGGCTCTCTCCCCCTGGCACCTGCAGCCCTGGAGCTGGGAAAAGTCATCTTTCTCTGGCTGCCATAGCCCTGCACGTCCCAATTTCCCCCCATCCCTCTTCCCACCCCACCGCCCCCTCATACCCAACAAGTTGGCCACACTAACTGGATTAATCACTTCAATTCATAGACAGCAAGTAAGATGCTTATTAATAATAGGACATAAGGAGTCATAACAAAGTAAAAAAAAAAAGGTAAAAAGATTAACAAATAAAGCAAAAAACTGCCTAAAAGTCTAAAAACGACTACAAAGTACAGGCCTTGTTAAGAGTTAATCACCAATCACGCTTGTCCAGCGTGGCGACGTCTCTCAGTCAGATCTCCAACAGAGCACAGGTGCTAGTCCCTACTCATAGGGAAAGATAACGTGGGTCTTGCTCCTTCTTTTAGTCCCCGCAACTTTTGAAATGGATTCTTATGAAATTGCCCGCCAAAATAAAGATCAAGTTATCAGTAAAGAGGGACGGAGGATAGAGCCCCAGCCAATTCAAGTTGGTCCCACTGAAAGCCCTGGACTCTCTTCCCTAGATGATTGCAGAAACGGCTTTTCCTCTCTCCCATGTGCGCATTTTGAAAAAGCGTTGTCCCCAAAAAAGGCAGCGAGTACCCCAGATCTCGCTACCTATCCCAAACAGTCGAGCCAAGCTTTGCATGATTAGAAAGAGGCACTTTGGAGAATCAGACCATCCAGGTAAGGCAACGAGTCCTGCAAGCGTGGGACCCTAGGTCTTCAGAAATCACGCCCCTACCCTGTAAATCTGAAGTCAGACTGAGAAATAACAAAGGGCCCACTGCGAAGTAGGGTTGAGCAATTCTGGTCCTCACAATTCTGTGCATTAGGAATGTGGGAGTCAGGGATTTCTTACAACCCAGGTCTAACAGAGACTGGCCTTGGACTAATTCATGTCCCTCCATACCTTCTCCTATCTGTGAAGTAGCAACATCTAAGCTCGAACTTCCTTGATAGGATGAAAAGAGACTCGGGCCACTAGTAAGGGCAGAGGTAAGCAGCAGCTCTGCTTTCTCTGCTTTCTCTAAGTCTGTCAGGCTTCATTCATTACACGAGCCACCTAAGCGGTGGTTTCTCTACATTTTTTTTGTTTCACAGAAGTCAACTTTGAAAAATTCCTGAGAGTCTTGGTGCATACTACTATATTGGATCTTTCCAAATGTTTTTTGTACCATGTTAGCTCACCTATTGTTGAAGATGCCTGTTGGAATAAAAACGAAGCTATAAAATATAGATAGAAACTATTTTTTTTGTTCTACAAATAAATGCAACACAATTCATATTGTTGACTATCAGTAACGATCCCTTACCTTCTGATATGCAATGGATGTGCCCTCTCTCCCGCCGCATGCGGCGCAGTCCCGGAGCTGGGCTGAGGATGTTGAAGGGTCCTCTCCCTCTCTCCCCCGCTGCACGGATCAGTCCTGACGCTGGGGCTGGGAAGGCGTCGGCCACTCCTCTCATCTATCCCCACCCGTTCTGTTCTCGGGGGAGTGATAGCGGCTCCCTCGGACTGTCTCTCCCTGGCAGCCTCCACCCTGGAGCTGCGGAAAGTCGCCTCTTTCTCTGGCCGCCACAGCCTTGCCTCCAAATTTTCCCCCATCCCCTCTTCTCACTCCACCGCCCCCTCCCACCTGCCCCCTATTCCAAGGCCACCACCTTACCTTACACGTGCATCTTCTCCAGAGTCCAGGCACCTCATTACTGGAGCCACGCCTGCGCAGCTCTGCTCATTAGGTGGGTGGCCCTTCCTTCTCTTGTGTGCGGCCACCCAGCTGTGTACCTTAGAGGAAACTATCCGCGGACCACCTGAATGAAGCTCACAGACTACTGGTGGTCCACAGACCACAGTCTGAGAACCTCTGAGCTATAGAGTAGCAATGGCCTCACAGAAGCCCTGTCAGAATGGCGACAGGAAAGCCACATGATGATCTTTATGCTAAGGAAAGAGGGCTGTGTGGTAGGTGGCCAACACACCACCTGCTGCCGCATCCTTACAAGGACTCGGAGTGCCAGACAGGGATGAAACAGCTGCATGTGACTTAAGCAGTCTGACTTTCATTGTGAATTTCCCATGCAGATAGAAACAGAAGAGGAGCCAAGTCCTCAGCTGCTGGACGAACATTTCCTGGGGCACGGCTCAGAGCATAAAGCGCAGATGCTCCACTTTGCCAAGAGGACAGTTTGTCTTCAGCCACCATATCCTGCCGGGCACTCAGACACACTTTCTGCTGAGGCACAGACGCCACAAATTAATACACAGCACTGGCCTAGAACAGTTCCCATTCGTTAGATAAATTACAGTGGCTGCCTCTGGAGAGGTCAAAGGACCCCCTGGTAAGTTAAAGACGAGGATAGATGGGCTCAACAGTGTGTACAATTTGCATGAACAGGGACCAGCGTGTTACTGAAGATGCTGCTTTCCCATGTTCCAGGCCAATGAGAGCTGAATTCCTTAGAGAAGCAGATGGCTGCTATTCCCCCACACATTGACAGGTGCACCTCCTCCCGAGAGGGGCCACAATAACCCAGAAGATGATGAAGGACTTAGAGGCTTGCACACAGAGTTTAAAAATGGAGAACTTTAAACATGGTCCTTTTCCAGGTCTCCCAATACAACTAATTGGTAAATCCCCTTTCTATTCCTCTAACAGTGTCTCGTCCCACCTAAGCAAGTAAAGGGAGCTCACTCACTGCTCCTCTTATTGAGGAACAGCTGCTAAAGGAAAAGTACAGCTTTTCAGAGAGACCATTTGAGCGCCAGGCTACTACAGGAATCCAGTGAAGAGAGGTACCACAGACCTAGGGAATGGCACAGCTGGAAAGGGGAAAAGGAGAATCCTAGGAGCATTAGAGGATGCAACATAAGCACGACATTCTTCACTTAGCAGAGGTTTTAATATTTATTTGATACAGGCCTAGAGAAGAGGAACAGAAAACAAGGAGGAAGGTTGGATCCTTCTTCAGGTTCAAACATCACTCTCTGTACACAGAGGCAACGCTAAGCATTGTGCACCTGTTTGAACTTGCTGTCTTGTGTCCTCCCCATTTGCTTGGAGTACAGCCCTGTCTTTCACTGGTCCATCAAAAATCTGTTGACTTGCTTTAGGTAGTCCGGTTTCAAGTAATCCCCCAGCTCCCCCTTGCTGACCCACACATAGTCTTCTCTCCTCTCTGCTTGGAGCAGATCACCGCTCTGGAGGAGGGCTTTGAAGAAGAATATTTTGGCCCCAACACTGCCCTCTGTCCTGAGGGCCCTGGGGAACTTGTACTTATAAAGCCCGCATGGTGCATTCCCTAGGAATTTGGCCTGGATGCAATTTCCTGTGAGGTCCCAGGGATCCCGAGGGGGAAAGAAAAAGCAAGAGATCAGGTCACACGATAGCAGCGGCTGCATCCAAGGGGTAACAGTGGAACAGCACAGGATACATGCTTAGTTTTGGTTCAATTCTGTTCTCTCTTTCTAGCAAGAACACTTCCTCCTGCAGGTCCACACTGTGCCACACCTCCCTTTTAGGGGCTTTTTTTAGAGTCCCAATAACCCCTCGCAAGGACTGGCCAGAGGTAGCTTGATCCTGGGGGTCATAAAGTGCCACCCCCCCACCCTTTGTCAGGCTAACTGGGTTGCTTCCACAGTGCTCCCCTGCTGGGAAGCAAGCGACCTTGCTGAGGATAGGCTTTATGTGCCAAGAAAGGCTGCTAATGAGCTGTGTGTGGTGGAGACAGAAGCCCTTCCCACCACAACAGCACTAGATACCAGTTAGGAGCCAGTCCCTGGGGCTGAAACATTGCAGACCCTAAAGCCACATTGAAGAAATCATCGGGCCAGCTTGCTGCAGCTACCAACAACAATGAAGTCTTACTCTTAGAGTATGTCTACACTTACGGTGGTGTGCAGAGTACGCATGCGCACACACACCTACCTACCTTGCAAGGGTATAAATGGCAGGGTAGATGGTGAGGCATGGCTCTGATGGGTACAGTGCCCTACATGCCTGAACTCCCCAGGTATACACCCTACACAGGCTCTCTGCATACTAAGCAGCACCTCCCCGTCTACGCTGCTATTTTTTAGCAGCTGCAGAGTCCCTCTGCATCCCCACTGCCAAAGTCTCTCTCTGCCTAGCTACTTATTGCAGCGATAAGTGTGGACACAGCCTCCTTTTCACGGCAGCTGCATGCGTGGTACCTGTACTCTCCATGCAGCCGTAAGACTAGACATAGCCTTGAGCACCTAGCGCCCCCTGTAGAGAGTCAGTACACTAGCAATTGAGCTGGAACGTAGAGCAACTCCCCCTGAAATGGGTAATACCTTGGGCTTCCCATCAACTTTACTCGACACAACTCTCCTCAGAGACCCCACTGGGTGCAACTCATCCCCTCTGCTGCTACATGTCCTTTCTCTAGCCAATCCTAATGGAGTATAATGGGGCTCTGCTAGTATGAGCAGATAATACACAAGAGAAAGAAATGGGAACAGGAAGGGGTGGCAGCAGCTGCACAGCAGATGACTTACCTGAGAGAGTAGCCAAAGCTCTCTCTGCAGTGCTTCGCAACGTCTCTCCAGCCTGCCACTCTGCTTGAGGCAGGAGCCACAACTCTTGGTTGCCAACTTTCTCTTTGACCAGAAGCATCAGGTTCCGATCCAGCTTCCTGTTCAAAGATGTCCGGTCATTGCGCTTATCAGCATCTGCCAAGAGAGAACAGTTTCTAGAGACAGTCTCCAAGCGGGATGGCGTCATCCAGTACCTAGCACTTCAGAGCCCAAGCCTTCCTCTCGCTCAGACCCTGACAACAAGGACACATAGAACAATTCCGAGTGATGCTTCTAGGTACAAATGCTTCTTATTTCTTGGGAGAGTGGAATAAACTCCCTCAAGAAATAAGAAACATCTGTGATCTGTGGAAACCTAGCTGCTTTCCACTCCAAGTGCAAGGCACATTTCTTTGACATTGCATAGGTCCATAGTAAAAGGTATATTTATTTAAAAAAAAAAAAAAAAACTACCAAAACAAGACATCTGCTCAATATGCAGTGGCAGTCAAAAAAGTTAACAGTGTGTTAGGAACCATTAAGAAAGAGAAGCTAAAACAGAAAATATCATAATGCGACTATATAAACCCATGGTACATCTAGACCTTGAATACTCCATTCAGTTTTGGTCACCCCACCTCAGAAAAGAGATATTAGTAATGAAAATGGTATAGAGAAGAGCAACAAAAATGATTAGGGGTACGGTAGCTTCCATACAAGCAGAAATTAAAAAGACTTGGACTGTTCATCTTAGAAAAGAGATGGATAAGGGAGGATATGATAGAGGTTTATAAAATCACGAACGGTGTAGGGAAAGTGAATAAGGAAGTGTTATTTACCCCTTCACATAACACAAGGACTAGAAGGTGACTGGAAAAAATTAATAGGCAGCAGGTTAAAAAAATAAAATAAATGATGATGATGATGATAAATAATAATAATAATGGAAGCCCTTCTTCACACAATGCACAGTCAACCTATGGAACTCCTTGCCATGAAGTGTTATGAAGGCCAAAAGTATAATGGGGTTAAAAAAAATTAGATACATTCATGAAGGACAAGTCCATCAATGGCTATCTGCAATGCTCCAGGTACCCCTAAACCTCCAGCTGCCATTGGCTGGGACTACCCAAAAGGGTATAGCACACTCAAAATTGCACTGTTCTGTTCATTCTCTCTGAAGCATCTGGCACTGGCCACTGTCAGAAGACAGGATACTGGATTAGAACAACTGTTGTTTTGACCCAGAATGGCTGTTCTTATGTTCTCAAAACACTCCACCACACATGCTTTGCCCGTTGGGGAGATGATGAGAGAACAAACAGCATATGATAGACATTAGTCATGTTACTTAATGCACTATTGGAAGGCACTCAGATACTATGGTGTTGAGCAAAGTATAAGAACCTATATACAATAGAATAGGTGTCACCTAGGGATCTGGATGGAATCCATTGATTTTCAGTCATGTCTCATAAAAGCAAAAGCAGGATTGCACTTGAGATGCTCTTCTTTTAAAAAAGACTATTTAAAACAGGTAGTTTAAGTCTCTAGTTCAACTTAGTGCCTAATAACTAAGAGTCAATGTTTATGTAGGACCTACATAATCACAACACTAGTATTGTGTGCTCTTGTGAACTACAACTGGGAGTCAGTCTGGTCATGATTTTTCTGATAAGGACAGAATAACCAGCCTCCATACTTTTCTCACAGAACCTTTGAGAAGGGATAAAGGAACAGAACACAGCTCCTTTCACAGACCGGATAACTCATCCTACAATAGCTGAAAGGGGTCATGGGAGTCCCATGGAAGCTCCCTCTTCCTGAGGATTCAGCACCCTGCCTCACTTCCACTGTACCAAAGTCAATCATGTTCAGATAGACTAGAGAGGCCCCATCTCTCTCTCGCTCAGCTGAGAGAACTTGGCTCAGAACCTGTTATTCGTGGGCCAGCTTTGAACCGCTGGAATTTCTGTTCCCAGGCATCCTCCAGGTCTTGGGTCAACACAATAGCTTGCCCAGAGTCCTCTTCCTCATCATGTGTATTGTCTTTCTGCTTCTTTAGCTGCTCCTCTTCTGCCAAGCGACGGATCTCATAGTCCGAAAAGATGCTTTTCTCCACCTCTATCTGGAAAGGACATCATAGAGAATTGTCAAGTATCAGGAGCCTCACTATGGGTCACAGTTACCAGGGCTGTTATCCTAGGTCGCATGGAGAGAATAAAGCAATTTTTATTGCCACAAACAGGGTTTGTGTTGATTTCTTTGTGCTGGAGAATAACTTCTCTGCCCAGAGCATAAACTCTACCCCAGGAGGTTAAAGTTACACTGTGCAGAGAACACATCCAATATTGAAGACATAAAGAGATACTAACCCACTGTAAATACAGCTATATGCTCACTACAAAAAATGTTAGCACAATATTATAGTCTGGAATCTAAATGCACATAAATCGGGAAATGCAAAAATTGAGGGTTTCACAGTAACATGGCCTCCACGTGACATCCAGCAGAGATCACCTTTTAGAACTACAGCCAGGCATTGGAGTCATTACTGTCTCAGAAGGGAGTGGTCTCTTTCCAGCAAGTCACCCCACCACTTGTGGAATCCCATCGCCCACTAGCACATGCGGGGCATGGAGCGCATGACTCAAAGGACACCCCTAGTGTGCCACTCCCCATAACATCCATACACTAGAACACTCCTCATGGAAGCAAATAGTGCTAACGCTTAAAGCAAGAAGGGGACACACTGATTGATCATCTAGGGTGCACATCACAGCCCATGGAACGCCACCCAGTCACTCCCGCATCGAAGTGCATAAGCTCCTGGGGCACATCCTGCGTCCTGCCCCGGTACAGTTACAAAGGGGCATTTTCACCTGGGTTTTAACTTTGTGCTTTATAAGCTATTTGCATTTTAGATGGGGGACTTCTCCAGGTAGGTCACAGCGCAGAGGCACAACAGGCTGCTTTTCCTCAGCTCTGATACTCTGAGCTTGACAAAAGGGGAGGCAGCAATCTCCTCTGCGGGAAACACAGCATGTGGCCAACAGGGCTCTGGACTAGCTTCAGTGCAGGGAGCTGCCCGGGGGTAGGAGCAGCTCCGATAGGCACTGCAGGATCCAGCACGTGCTCCCTGCGTACCCCCAGCCCCAAGTACCCCCAGTGTTTCCTGCTCCTTGCCCCGGGAGGGTCACCTCCCCCAGCCCTGCTACCTGGTGCACCAGCTGCGCCATCTCCTCCTGCTCCGGGCTCAGGGCCTGCGTGATGCTAGGCAGCCTCTGCAGACACAGCGCACCCACAAGCCGCCACCGGGGCGCGGCCGAGGCAGACACCCAGCGATGGCCAAGCGCCCACCTCCATCGCACCGCACCACCGTACAATGCCCGCTGCATGGGGGCCGCCATCTTCTGTCCCCGAGACCACAATGCACCGAGCCATCCGGGCGCCGCCATCTTTCCTCCCATAGGCCACAATGCACCACGCTGACCTTTCCCCTCTCCTGGCGGGTTGGGCCAGTGGCTCCTCGTTCTGGGGCGGGTCGGACGGCAGCGGAGAAGGGCCATGACCCGGGTGCTGGTGGTTGCCTGGCAGCGGTTCTTAGGAGCCGGATTGGGGTAACTGGAGGAGATGGGGGTAGCGGCCAGGGTGCTGCTCTGTGAGCGACGTGGGGGAGCATGTTGGGGAGGGGAGGGCCGGGCGGCCAGGGCCTTGGGGAGGCGGAACGGGCGGCCAGGGCCTTGGGAATTGGGGGCGGGGGAGGAGGGGGAACGGGCGGCCAGGGCCTTGGGAATTGGGGGCGGGGGAGGAGGAATGGGCAGCGGAAGGGGTGGCCAGGGCCTTGGGAGTTGGGGGGAGGGAGGAGCAGTAGCAGCAGCCGGCCAGGGCCTTGGGAATTGCACGGGGGGTGAGTGGGCAGCCTGAGAGGTGCGGAGGGGAAGTGGGGAGTGAGCGGCCTGGGCATTGGGCATTACAGTGGGAAGGGGGGAGCGGGTGGCCAGGGTGTTGGCAGCTGCGGGAAGTAGGTGGCCAGGATGTTGGGGTTCCAGTTCTGAGCTAACCACAGCAGCAGCTGCACTTTGCGTTGGGTTGTACTGTGGATTCAAAATGTCTCTGCTCCAAGCAGTGACTGTGCTAAACAGGTGCTGTGGGGCTCGTTTGCTGTTCTCATCTTTCTTGGTTCCAGAGCCAGATTGCTCAGAGCGCAAATAAAAACAGTTGTTTTGCCATCAGCCCTGCAGACTCAGGCTAGTCTCCCTCTGGTTGGGTATGGTGCTCAGTAATAAAGATTCTCTTCCACAGGGATACCTGTGCAATCACACAGTCTTCATGTTCTGCTTTTATATACAGCCTTTTGGTCCTGTCATTGCAGCTCAGTTCACTCTTGTATTGACAAAGCATGAGGTGCAATAGAAACCTGTTCACTCTCCAACTAATGAAACCTGTATAGCTACTGAAGTCAGCAGCTCTGGTTGATACACACAGGAAGGGCTCTGCTGGGTAGGAAGAGATTGTGTAGGGTAGAACTAGCTAAATTATTAAAGCTACCTGTGTTTAACAAGCGCCTTCCTTCCCAGCTCTACTTGTAACAAGGTCATACTGTGATGTTGTTGCTGCTGTTTCTATGTCAGCTGATGACCTCGTGCAGGATCTAGGCACAATAGAGAAATCCAGGGCTTGAGGTACAGGCTGTTAGGGTATCGCATAGGCTTGGCAGGAAATGATTGGGCAAGGCTACTTTTTTATTGATGAACAGTCTTATTTTCAGACTTGCTCCCAGTTAAGTGTCGCTTCACAATGGATGTTGTCAAGATACAAATGAAATTAGACAGCCACCTAAAATCCCCTCCTCTGTGCTACTAAAAGGATTATACAAAATACCTCGGTGCTCATTGCAGTATTTGCTTTTGCGCCTCCCTAGATCCTAGCCAGTGAACTTAGCCAAGTCCCTTTCCATTTCCATTTCTTGTGCACTGCTGGCATGCTGTCTGCATTTATTTTTACTGTGAAAACACTCCTCAGTTTTGCCCTACTGTTTGTTTTGATAAAAAACGGGAATGTGGAGGCCTGACAACATCCCTTTGAAAAAGTGATGTTCCTGGGGTGGTTACTATTTGATTCCTCAAGGTGACTGGGGAACCCTGAGGGTGATGATGACTGCTTGAGTTAGTTCTGCAGTCAGCAAATAGCTTTCATTGTTTTCTGTGTGAAAATGTACTATGGGAGGTCTTATGTGAGGGTGGCAAAAGATAATGTAAAAGACTGTTGTGTAGCTGTGAAATCCTAATCTATTTCTCCCACTTCTTTTACCTAGTGGTTACAATGTTGCCTTGCGTCGTGGCATACACACAGGTTCCCAAAGGTTGCAGGAACAAATGGAGAATACAGAAAGTGTTGCACCTGAAGTGACGACAAACCAAAGCAAGAGTGACTTCAGGTGAGGCATCCTGTATGGCTCCAAAGTCTCTTCATTTGTCTCTCATCAGGGGGTAAATCACCTCAAGCATCTTTCAGGAAAGTAAGGGAAACAAGTGACTTGAAACAATCACAAGCACAGTTCATATAAGAAGTTCTGAGCTTCGTTTGGCAGCATTTGATCCACATTTTTCCCAAATTCCAAAACTGTATTAAAAATTACCATTGTGTATTAGTGATATTGCAAGTATTTGATTCCTCTTATTTTACTTTTCAGCCTTTTTCCCCCTGTGCCAGGACAAGGAAGTTCCTTAACTTGGGGTGGAAAAAAATATGAAGATATCCCAATAGCTCACATCAAAGCTACGTACAACAAGTAAGACACACACTTCTTGGTGTACAGGTCCCATGTAAAAAGGCCTGCAGCAGTATCGCTTTATGCTGAGAACACGCAAGCTAAGCAACTGGGCCCTGATCTTGGGTAGATGGGGGGCCTCTGTGGAAACGTCAGGGAAGTAGTGTTGGCTACTCAGGAGGCTGCAGTCTTTCTTATGAGTCAGTACTGAAGCAGTACCTCAGTGCCGTGCTGGAGGTGCCATCTGTAATGGGAAATGCAAGACCAAGGCCATTAACTCATAGTGCCTTCACAAGAGCAAGGCTGTTGAGCACATGTTTTGACCAAACTCCAGTATGGGTAATTACATCTTGTCCCCCCTAAATTCCACAGGCAGTTTTAACAGGATATAGGAATCTTATAATTTCCTGTCTTACATTGTTACAATATTGCTGTACAGCCAGTGGTGAGCTAGAGCCGGTTTGCACTGGTTCGCGGGAACCGGCTGTTAAATTTAGAATCCCTTTTAGAACCGGTTGTCCTGTGTGGAACAACTGGTTCTAAAAGGGTTTCTATATTTAACAACCAGTAAGTTGAAGTGACCCAGGAGCGTAGCTGGGGGCGGGGATAAGCAGGGAGAGCAGCTGCTCCCCCTGAGCACATTATCCAAAAGTGGTACCAACCCCCGTGAGTGCTCCAGCTCCCCGCCCTTCAGCCCCAGCTTACCTCTGCTGCCTCCCCTGAACGCTCCACCTCACTTCTCCCCCTCCCCCCTGCTTCCCGCGAATCAGCTGTTTGCTCAGGAAGCCTGGGAGGGCAGAGAAGCAGTGTGGCGGCTTCGCGCTCAGGCCCCCAGGGAGGTGGAGACGGAGCAGAGGTGAGCTGAGGCAGGGGGGCCGCCCATGCTGCAGCAGGTAACCGGGAGGGAGGGGGGAAGGCGGCGCTGGGGAGAAACCGCTTCCTGCCCCAGCTCACCTCTGCTCCACCTCCCTGGGCCTGGGCATGAAGCTGCCGCTTGCTTCTCAGTCCTCCTAGGCTTCCCGCATGAACAGCTGATTTGCGGGAAACGGGGGCTGCGAGCTCAGTCTGACCTGGTGCTTCAGGCACTGCACGGTGGCGGCATGGCCCAGCTCTAGCCGAGCAGGAGGAGGGAGGGAACCGGTTGTTAAGATTTTGGTAGCTCATCACTGTGTATAGCTGTTGAACAGCTGCCATATTGTTCACCAGAGGTGGCTGCATTTCAGTGGTGACCCCTAATGAGACATAATTTATAATTCTGTAAAGTGCTCTGAAGCTTACAAAAGGTGTTCTATATGTTTTTAAAATAAGCAGAGGTGGTGAATCATATTCATGTAGTGGGAAAGTGGGTCTGGAAAGGTGAAATGCCATCTGAACAATTTCTAGCAGGAGTATATTACCTCAAAAGACAGTACTCTCCCAATACTCTTTTCTGCCACTCTAGCATGACCCTTAAGACAAACCAGGGCTGCTGCGGAGCTTTCTACCATTGCCTAGAGCAGTGGCTCTCAACTTCTGCAAATAACTTACCCTTTTCACGAGTCTGATTTGTCTTGCATACCCCCAAGTTTCATCTCACTTAAAAACTACTGGCTCTCACACTCAGGCATAAAAATACAAAAGCATCACAAAACACTATTACTGAAAAATTGCTGACTCTCATTTTTACCATATAATTATAAAATAAATCAATTAGAATATAATATTGTACTTACATTTCAGCGTATAGTGTATAGACCAGTATAAACAAGTCATTGCCTGTATAAAATTTTAGTTTGTACTGACTTCGCTACTGCTTTTTATATAGCTGTTGTAAAACTAGGCAAATATCTAGATGAGTTGATATACCCCTGGAGGACCTCTGCATACCCTTGGTTGAGAACCACTGGCCTAAAGTGCAGTAGTGTTGAGGTATGGGGCGGCGGGGGCCCTCTGGACTGCCTGGAAGATAATCAGAGCAAGAAAAGATGGGAGAATTACTTTCTTATGGCTTCTTACCCTCCTTTTTCTCATCCCCAGCACCCACATCCAGGTCATCAGTCCTGAGAACTTGCCATTCGCCCGTACGTCCTGTGGCACAGAAGGATTCAGAAATGCCAAGAAGGCCACTGCCATTGCAGCACAGACTGCAGGCATTGCAGCAGCAGCGGTGAGTCTGGTCTGGTCAATCTGCTTGTTGAGGCTAATCTTGCTGAGCTCAGAGGAGGCGTGCTAGCAATGGAGTGACTGCTAACAGATGGGCTCTGAAGTTCTGCTTCCTTCTCCCATTTCTATCTTCTGGTGGAGGAGAGAAGTAAAGTCTGCCAGTTCCTGTGTATCTGAGCAGTACACTCTGTTTCCACATTGTTTCCTTTGAGAGGGGGCATGGTGAGCTTCTCAACCTGGATAAACTATATGTGAAATGGGAGCTTTAAATATACATGTGGTGGCTTTAGTGGCCTATAATGAAGAAATGAAAGTTGCTTCCTATCCTTTTTTGGCTTCAGTTTGGACAGCATTGTAGTTTAAACCATGGGTCTAAGTGTTAAGCAGCACATTTCATTTGACTGTTAAGCCCAGATAGAAACAGTTTATTCAGCTGTGACTCCCCTTCCACATATCGATGCTGTTATAAGCAGTGTTGCTCATTGGTAAAATGGCAGCTGCTTTGTGAGAGACAGAGCTTCCGTTTCAGTTATAGCTTATAAGGGTAAGAAATTCTTGTTACTTTGTGCAGAGTTGTGGCCCTGACTTGAGGGCAGCTTTTGCTCAGATGGTCTCAGTTGGAACATGGACCATTTATTTTCAAAAGCCAAATAAGGGAAAATGAAATCTAGGTACAAACCGAGCAGGTGTGAGAGGCAGGAAGGAACTGCTGTGTTTAGCATTGTCCCATGAGCAGCACTGCACAGTGGCCCGGTGAAGTCTCAGCTATAAGCTGCTGTTGGAGGCAGAATACCACACCAATGACCTGAGCCATTCTGGCAACCCTTCATTCCTAAAAGAGCATGGTCAGACTTTGAGAATATGAGCACGTGTAGTTACCAGTTGCACACAGAGTTTAATATCTGGCTCTGTGGCTCTAGTGTAAGTGTTTCTAAAAGAACCTAAGTTTGTGCATGATGTGTGGGGGAAGATGAGACTACCTGTGTCTTGGACTCCAGCACTGCAGAATGAGGCACAGTGAGAATGAAAACCTAGAGCAGTGTTTCTCAAACTTGGGATGCCGCTTGTGTAGGGAAAGCCCTTGGCGGGCCAGGCCAGTTTGTTTCGGCTGATCACGGCTCCCACTGGCTGTGGTTCGCTGCTCCAGGCCAATGGGAGCTGCAGGAAGCGGTGACCAGTACGTCCCTCCGCCCGCTCTGCTTCCAGCAGCTCCTGTTGGCCTGGAGCAGTGAACTATGTCCAGTGGGAGCCGTGATTGGCCGAACCTGCGGATGCAGCAGGTAAACAAACTGGCCCTGCCTGCCAGGGGCTTTCCCTATACAAGCCTGGCGTTCCAAGTTTGGGAAACACTGACCTAGAGTATCCCTGTTCTGAACTGGATAGAACTCACTCTAGTTAACCCTTTGGCCTCTGGAGTTTTCTTTCCCATTGTGGGAAGAACAAGGTGTTGTGATTAGTGCTGGAAATGGTTCTTGTTCATCTAAACCAATCTCATGCATCAAGGACGGATTCTTAGAATACAGGTGCAGTGATGCATTGTTACCACTCGCAAATAGCCAGTGTCAGAAATTAGTCTCTATCCCTGTATCCTGAGGCCTGGTCTATACTGGGAATTTACATTGGCATAGTTCTCAAGTGTGAAAAATCCCCACTCAAGAGATGTAGCTATGCCGTTTGAACCCCTGATGTAGATGGGTGCTAGTTGTCAGAAGAATTCTTCCGTCAATCCAGTTTCTGCCTCTCGGGGAGGTAGATTACCTACACCAGTGGAAGAACCCCTCCTGTCAGGCCTGGTCTACACTAGGAAATTAAGTCAGTAAAACTACGTCGCTGAGGAGTATGAAAAATCCACACCCTTGAACAATGCAGTTAAATCAGCCTAACATCCTGAGGAGGTGGAGCCCTCCTGTTGGTGTAGATAGTGTCTTCATTGAAGTGCTTCAGTGCAGCTGCAGTGTTTTAAGTGTAGACAAGCCCTGAAGTTCTGGGGCTGTATCATTTTAAGTATAAACATACTTCCCGACAATTTTTAACCTGCACCCTCAGGGAAGGATTAGAGATCTCCACTAGATGGCAGTGCTGTGCCACATTAGGAGAAACCGGTAAGATTTGTTGATTTGAAATTTTTTTAGGCCCTCCCTAATTTGGTCACCTACCAGCCTTAAAAGGACACATCATCTGCTGCCTCAACTCATGACCCAAGACAGCTTCCCTTCTCAGCTCCCCTTTCTTCTTCATACATAATGTTATGTTGAATGTGTCCCTGGCCGTGCATTTCCTGTCCTTCCCCAAATCCCTGGCTTTGTCCATATGATCTCAATGTTTATCTCCCTGGAACCATCCTTGATTCTCTCTTCCTTTCTGTCTGAAGATGCTTGTGATAGTGGATGAAAGGGATTAATCCAGAGAGATTGGTACTAGCAGCGATAGATACCTTTTGACCTGCCTGCCCCTCATCACTGAAAGCACTGTTCTCCTCACAGAAAGCCTGCGGGAAGGGCGTGTCCCATGTGCGAGTGGTGGTGAAAGGTCTGGGCCCTGGGCGTACGGTAAGTGCCTAAGATTCCTCTTCACTGGCATCATGAGCCCTCATCTATTTGTTCCTTTCTCTGAGGGCTGCAGGGTTTTTTATTTAGGCCTATGGCATTATGATGCCTGTTAACCTGCTTTTCTGAAATTGATATGAAGGACAAGAGGGGCTGCAGGGAATTTACTGTTTTGTCACCCCAAAACCTTAATTGCAAAAAGAAAAAAAAAAATGTCCTCCTGGTGAGATCCAAGAATAATTTTGTGTAAGGGACTGAGTGAAAGCCAAATTGCTTACATCACTTCAAACTAGAGTAGCAAATCGATGGAGAATACATTGTCAGAAACAATCCTGCCCTAGCCAGGAGGAATGGACCATCCGGGACCAAACAGGGCTTCCTGATTAAGTCTATTGCAAAGAGATGTTGATTGCCCTGTTCCAGACTGCTTCTCAAAGATCTCTTTCACTTTTCTGCCAGTCTGTGCTGATTGTGCAATGGTGCAGCATGCGGTCTAATGTTCACTCTCTTGCTCTTTCAGTCTGCCATCAAGGGGTTGACCATGGGGGGTTTGGAGGTCATCTCCATCACAGACAATACCCCAATTCCACACAATGGCTGCCGTCCTCGGAAGGCACGAAGACTCTGAGAGGGGAGTAGAAGGAAGACACCGTGTACAGTATCAGTTTGGTGCACTGTGAACTGGTTTTGAATTTTGCCTTTGATGGATCTTGGCAGGACGTGTTCATTGGAAGCCTTTCCTAGGAGAAACTTAGAGAATGGACACAACCCTGGTCTTTAGCCTAGTGGTTGAAGCAAGCCTGTATTTACTTTCTGAGTAGGAAGCCTCGTCTGTAAAATTAATAAATTAAAATGTTTTAGTCTTTGTGATGGCCACGTCTTCTGGCTTCCTGGAAGCATTTTGGATAATTCTTCTCTCAACTGCTGCTTTCTTCCTGTCACTGCTACTGTATGTGGCTTTTGACAAATCCAGGTGCTGCTACTCTTGTCATTAGGAAGGGGCCCTTTTGCAATGAATGGCAGATTTTTCTCATCTCCCTTTTATCCAAACACAGATTTGGAAGCTGGAAGTGGAGAACCTCTTTTCCCCATCTAGGTTACAAAATGTGGTGTTCCCACCAGAGGCCTGAGCCCAGCGCTGCTATGCAAGAGAAGTGCAGAACAGCCAGCTCCTCCAGCTGCACGGAGTGGAGGAGTCTGAAGTCATTGCCGCTATAGGTTGGTTTTGTTGCTTCATTTTGCCTTAGCTACAATTGTCTAATTGGTGGTATTTACTAATAGAAAGCCCCAGTTCTACTGAAGTAGGTATCTTGCTAGCTTTGATCTATGGCATCATTGCTGTGACTGTTCCAACTCCATGCATAGCTAGCACTGCGAAATGCACATACAGTAGCTGGTACATTTTTTCCAACTATTACTGCATGCAGAACATTCAATCCTGTGTCTCTCTTGCCAACTGCACCTGCTGTGCCAGGGCTCGAAGGGAGAGGGTAAGTAGGGGATTAGAAGGCCTGAGGAACAACCAAATGCTGCCCAAGAGATTTAAAATGCCAGGCCACGCCGATGCTGCCATTGCCTAGAGGCTGGCATAAGCCAGGACCTATATGTTGGAATGTACCTGCTATTTGCTGCCACCTATTTCAGCTCCACTCAAGGAGAGAGTCTCATAGGCTAAGGGCTCTCTGGAGTGTGAAAGGGGTGGTAACTCTAGCAACTGAGGAAGGGGTCTCTTCCTGGCTGAGGGAAGTTTGCTGATTAGCCACCTCCAGCTCAAGGAGGAGACCAAGAGGAACAGAAAGAAGCATTGGTTACAAGTCCCAGACCCCTGGCAAGTACTTCACCTCTATCAGGGATGTTAATGAGCACAGATTCTCCTTTGCTCCATCTGCCAGGTTTAGCACAAATCCAGGCTTCTCTGCTCCATTATTCCTCTTTTCTTTTGCTTCCTTTTTAGTTTCTCAAACAGTGTAATTAGCTATTCTCTTCCCCTTTAAAGAGAGAGGGTGCCATAGCAACAAGGCAATGTTTAATGCCTTCATGGCTTTGTGAGATGTGCGGCAAGCTCATGAAATCAAGCTGTTCAGAGGAGCCAATTGGGCTACATTTAACCAATGGCAATAAAACAAGGCTTGAATGACGACTCCTACCTCATTCCAGCTCTGTGTATGTGAATTTGGGCAGAGGGGAAGTTGTTTTAAAGTAGGGGGAAATCTCTTTACAATTCACAAGACTGCAAGATGGAGAAGAGAAGTTTTTCCTGTAGGCTCCCCATTGATTTGATTTAATCACTCAAAAAGGCAGGAGAGCTTTCCCCCCAAGCCCAGGAAAGGGGTTTCTGGGTTTCTGCTGACTTCCCAGCATCTCCTCCTGAACAGTGTTTGGGTCAGTTATAGACCCTATAGAAAAATATTAACCACATGGTTCAATTAATGGCCAGGGAGAGCGTACATGGAGATGTGGGTAAAGCTTGATCATTTTTAGTGCTGTGTTCAACAAGTAGTTGTGGGAACTTAGCAGCATCCCAGAACATGTACATTCACTAGCCAGCAAAAAACTATGGCATGGTTCTAAAGAGGTGCATGTCTGAGCATTGCTGAACAGATGAAGATAATATATTCTGGAGCAAACTAAATAGTCACTCTTGAATACAAGAAGCTTATGTGCTGCTCAATCCAATGCTACCTTGAGCATCACTGGGGCAGCATGAAGTCCTTCTAAGTGTAAATGGTAGAAGGGAGTGAAAAATAACAAGTGCTATGGGGAGGTCTGTTATTTTTGAGTCATGTGCTCATCACATACACCCTCTGTAGGTCCAGGCCAAATCTACAATAAATCTTGGCCTTTCCCACTCTAGCAATTATGAAGACCGGGGCTTTTAACACTGTTGATTCCTCAGCATTTGTGAAAGACACACGAATCCACCAAGCTCTTTTCACTGTATGTGCAGTAAAGAAGTTTCTCATCTCTTCTCTGTTGTTCTGCCTCACCCCCGTTGCCTGTCTCTCTCTCCTTTCCTATCCAATATTGATGTTTGCGTAGCTCTCTCTTAGAATCCTTGTGTACCTGGCCAGAAGTAGCTGGCATTACCTTTCCATCTGTTCATTAGCTGGCCATATAGAACATCTTGACGTGTTTGCTTCTCTTCCAATCCCCCAGCTCAGCATAATCTTCATGGGTTGCAAACACAATGCATCAACTACAGTGCTTATTTGTGAATTCAAATCCACCACATCCACCTTCTTTCTCTTGCTGATTTCACTGCTGAAAAACAGACCATCTGAGCCCAGGCCATGCTCATAAAGCATGAGTAGAAGAGCAAGGGAGCCTTGATTCTGCTGCAGTTTTAACTCTCTCTCTTTGTTCTGCAAAGCTTAGGCCCATGCTGCAGCTTTTAGCCTTGGAGAAGAGCATAACTGCATCCAAATTGGACTCTTACTCCCCTTGTGTGGGACAGTTACCTTCAAACACTGTGCTGCAGATGAAAGTCTGCTGCGGATCTTTTAGTGCAGTGTGCTCAGTTGTGCTCTTTGTTAGGTATGAATGGACCCCAACAGCACTTAATTACAGGATTTCTTTACAATTCCATTTCAACCGTTAATTAAAACCCCGTTTGTCAGCCACCAGGATTTACACATTTTAATTGCTTTCCCTAGTGCTTGGGTGAGGTATAGTTCCGTGCTGACTTGCTTAACTGCTCCTCCTCTGTGTACAGCACCATTTGGTCCTAGTACTTTGTACTGGTCAGACTCTTTAGTCCCTGTTTGACTTCACTCCTCTCAAGAATTCTCTGTTTGCCCCGGTGCTCACTTGGCACAGGTAGGCTTCTCGCTTCCTTGCTTTGATAACTTTCTGCCTACCATTGTAGCTTCCACTTCATGACTCCAGGCTGCTCAGACAGGCCTTTCTGAACACAAGTTATTTAGTCTGTTACTGAGGGCAAAGCTCCGTTCTTTCTTCTTTGCTATCATGGTACAAACATAGGCTATTTTTTACCCTTTCGTTTAAACTAGAACATATCCAAATTTCCTATAGTGAGGGATCAAAATGCAAAATAGGTTACTCATTTATGGATACCCTGCTAATGAGTTTACCTTATTGAATGTAGAGTTTGCCATACTGCCTCAGGCAGTTAGTCCTGCTAACCTGTTATCTTGCGTCTAGTAGGGACCAGTACCTGGGACTAGAGTAACAAACGGAACTTAAGCAGTGCACTGGCCATGCCCAACTTTTAGCTGCTCTGCTCTCTAGTGGAATTCATAAGCCTGAGCTAGATGCCTAAATCCTGTCCTCAAAGGGAGTTAGGTACCTGTCTTTCTGGGCCAGAGACATACCCCTTCCTCCACTCAGGATTCTCAGCTCATTTTACTGGAGTTGGTGCCTAACATGGGTCAGTCTTTGGTGGTTTTTTTTTTTTGTTTTGTGTTTTTTTTTTTTGCAAGAAAAGTGATGATTGCAGCACTCCTGCTCCTACCCCCTTGCTATAGCCCAGTGGCAAAGCCATTCAGCTTGGAGGTGGGAGACATGAGTTCCAGGCCCTGCTTCCGAATCAGGCAGATTGGGGATATGAACCTGGGCCTCCCACGTAAGTGGTGAGTGCCCTAACCCCTGGGCTACAGAACAAAAAGGGTTTTTTTTGGTGTAGAGAGCACACTTAGCGCACCAGGCAAGACAGGAACAGGGAAATGGTTAGTTTGTCAATCCCACTTGGGCTCAGGTGTGAGGTAGGCATGACGTTGCTGAGCTGCTTCAAGTACGAGACAGCTTTCTGCATGCTCACTAGTGGGAATTTAGGTTGGACCTAGGTGCCGAAGTCTCCCTTGTGCATCTATGGTTGGTGCTTTGAACAAAAGCCACAAAAACTCATCCCTCACAGTGCACTGCTGTATGGGAGGGAACCCCCTTCCTAGCCCCTGCCCAAGCAGTTTCCCACTGGAGCAGTGGTCATCCTTGTTTGCTGAACCAGTGATTCACTATTTCCTTTGTAGTTAAACTGTAAAGATTTGTTGGTGACAAGTCAGGTGCCCAATTCCAATTCCTTTGCATGTTTCAATTGAACCATTAATCAAATGATGCTGATGTCTTTTAATAGCTGACACCAAGTGAGGAAGAGAAGGGGGCAGAGCTTCCAGTGCCAATAATCTGCAGTAGCTGGGGTGGTTTACTTCACACAATGTCTGCATGGGGTAGGGCTTCTGCTTAGTTTTCCCTCACTGCCCCCAGGGGAATGTCTGTAACCAGAAATCCTCAGGAGCGCTGCAGTGGAATTATACTCCTTTACAGTGGCAAAGTGGTAGTGGGCCAAAATCATGCTCAGTTATAGGGGGTAAATCAAATTAACTCCATGATTGGACATTCCTAACTAAGAATCCTTATGAACTCCTCTGAAGTGTGAAGGGGATCTAAATGAGGTCATGATTCTGCCCTTCCTGTGTACTGAGACTCTGGCATCAGTATTCTCCAGTCTACAAACAAATCATTGATACCAGTCCAGCTCAAGGCTCTTTACCTTGGCCATCTTTCCTTTCCTAGTTACCTCTCCAGGTTCTTAGTGTGCAACCTCTCAGACCAAATTAGGTCAAGGATCTTCAGATTGTTTTCTTGCTTTCATAATGCTCTCCACTCTCTAGGACGAGGCTCAGGCATTAATTGGCACTCAACAGGAGTGAGTGCTTGGAGGTTTTGCTTTTCAGCTAGCCGATAGCATCCAGGTTCCTGAAATAATGGTGGGGGTTGACAGCACATTTCTCTTGAGGAGGGGGTACCAAAAGAAGTGGGCAGACAATAGCTATTTTCCTTTTCCTGATGATCACTCAAGCTCCCGCTGGGCAGCTAAACAACAGCTGGTGAGAAAACTGAGCACCAGTGTAGGAGGAAGCACTGTGTTCTTAGCTCTCCTGTTCCTCTGACTCCACCCCTTTTACCTTTTGTTTATCAGATGCTCATGATCCTTCCCTCACTGAGCCCAGCATCTGCTGAGTGCTGGAAAGTCTGCATGTACTCCTGCTGTCTGAACTGAAATCTTGCACCAGCTAGAAAGCTCCAATAACTCTTCCCCCTAGGCCCAGGCCAAGTGAGGCTGTTCCTGGGCGTAGCTAATGTAGTCAGTTTAGAGCTACTGTTCTAGAGTAGGCAGAGCAAACATGGGGCAGAGGACTGAATGCTAAGCAAAGATGAAAGGAATGAAACAGGAGCCACTCAAGAAAAGAGAAGTTTGGGATCAAAGTACAGGAAGTGTGTGGTTATATTGTGCTGTAACTATCCAAATCATCTCCTATGCTGAGCCTTCAGCACACAGTCTAGAGCCGTCAGCGTTACCAAAACTGTCTGGCTCTACAAGCAGGGACCACTGCAGAAGTAACTGTACTCTAAGGACTTACAGCTATTCAAACGACTCACTCCCTTCCCTAGCAGGGAAGAACCCATCTCTCCTCCCTCCCAATACCCAAAAAAGCAGCTGGGAGTTTCCATGCACCCCTGTCGCTAGCATGCAGAGTCCAGGGGGAGTATTCACTTAGCCACCTTTAATACTGGCCTGACAGTCCCATTGGAAATTGACTCCCAACTTGCTCCTCTTTAGTAAACTTTAATTTCTCTGTGTGAAAATGACACCCCTCAAAAAACTTTCCCTTCCCTCCTGCTCTGGTTCTGAAATACCCCTGGAGCTTCCCCATGGCCAGACTCCTGGGGTATGTCCATGAGGCTCTGTCTGCCTTTGCTTGTCTTTATGGAGATGGATTCTTTGTCAGCATGAGAGACTACAGAAGCAGCAGTCCACCAGTGAGTTCTCCCAAAGACGCTGCTGGGTAGGGCTGCTATGCACAGCTCCCTGCTTTAGTGTGAGGCCAAATCAGAGCAAGTGCAAGACTTGCACTCTCTCACCAGTTAGGATTCTGATTGGCAAAGCCAAAGTGAAAAACAGGAATGGCCTGGGTTCATGTCCTACATTTGTCCAAACCCATTTGGATAACAGCTTCGCTGCTGGTTCATTTTAATCACACATCCTTGTTTCCTCTACTAACTACTATGTCTGAGAACAGGCTGGATTTCCCACAGCAGGCTGGACTCAGCGTTGCATAAGAAAAACAGAGCCAAGTAAGAGCCAAACTCGCCTTATCAGTCCCTCTGGCAGGTCCCAGGCTGAAGTGTTGAAAGATGATTCTAATCTCTTCCTATTCCTGCCTTGAGGCAAGCAACTTTTTCCAGTAATTGTCAGGAATAGCTCTCATGCCACTCATTGCACAGACCTGGAATCTGGCCTTCATTTGGTCCTGCAGGGTCCATAACAGAAGCAGATGACTGATTTACTGAGCAGTCAGGACCACTCTGCCCAAGAAAGTCTAGAAAACAAACAGACTAACCTCCAGTGCCAGCCCGTCAATGCATGTCTCCTTATTCTAGGGAGAGAGGGGGAATAACAGGTGCAGCTTCTCTCCCTACCACTCCCTCCAACAACCGGTGTTGCACCCAACATGCACCAAAATGCTTCTTCATTGTGCATGTTGGTAAACAGTCTGTTTAATGCCAACGAGAGTCACACTGACATTCTCGATTTACCCACAGAACCATAACTGGCTGGCCAGCTGCAAAGAAAGCTCCCTTCCCAACGGGCCTGACCAGCAGCAGCCAGTCCATTTTTGCCCTCTGCTGAGATTGCCACCCTGTGTGCTGGTGCTTCGTGTGATAGGGGCATCTCTGCAGCAGGAAGTGAACATTGTCACACCCAACTCATTCCTCAGATGTCAAAGAATGACCACTGGAGGGTAGGGATAAGCACAGCTGGGTTTAAACGGGCCCTGTAGAAGAGAAACGCTTCCAGCATCCTGCTTCTGAGCCAGCCAGGCCCTCCTATAAACTCCTCTAACTTAAAACCTCTTTTGGAAGAAGCAGGTGCAGGCAGAATAGGGATTTTATTCTCCAAAATGATCGTCATTCAAGGTGGGAAGAGCTGAGAGGGCTAGACAAGAGATTCACAGCAGTCAGTATGGGTACATAGAATTGCAGCTTTAAAAGAAAATAGGCTTGTGGCCCTAGGCTATAGCTAGCTTTAAAAGTCCTTTCAGGGCAGTCCCACCTTTCCCTTAATCAGCACACGATGAGCCGAGACAGACAATGAACTAGATGAGGAGTTGGAAAGCCAAACTGTTTGGCTGCCAAGCACTACTTTGCTTCTCCCTCCCAATACGCACACATTTTAGCCAAAAAATGGAATTAATTCCCATGCCTGTCCCTTTTATGCTTTTATCAGTGCTCTGCACGCACTGGCTGGGAGGGAGACAGTGCACAGTTAGTTCTCTACCAGTATCAGCAGGTCTAACCTGGCTGGACTCAGAATCCAGCTAGAAAATGCAATAAACAGCACTGAAAAACCTTCCCTCAGGGTAGGAAAGAAAGAAAATGAGAAAGAGGGACCGAGAGCATAAGGCCTACCCTGCAGGTGACACTAGCTACTAATCCCCTTGTAGAAAGTAGTGGCATAAGCATAGTTCCAACAGTGGTTCTTTGGCCATTGGGAACGGAGCTGTCATAAGAGCCTGCTCCGGGGTTGGGAGAGGGTTGTCTCCAGGGCTGACTAGTACCATTCTCAGGAGATGTCCTTGTGCAGGTTGCTCAGAGTAGATGGTTCGTTTGAGCCTCCTGTCTTCTAGCTCAGGCTGCTGCATCCCACCCTGGGGAGGCTTAACAAGGACAGGGGCCTTGCCCAGACACTGGGCCGAAGGGTGGGAAATGACCTCAGCCACGTGCAGAGCAGTCCTGTGCGCTGCTACTTCTCCTCTCCCCCCACAGCAGGAGAGGCCAGGCTGTTTGCTGGCCGCTCTTTCCTCTCCAAGTGGCTGTTTTAACAGGTTTTTGTTGCCCTGTGCTGAGGAGGTTGCCAGGTTGATAGCTGCTTTTGCGGCCTGTCTCTCCTGGTTGTCATGGTTACAGTGATTAGCAAGAGCTCAATCCCGAGATGGGGGAGGGGTAAAAGCTGCATCTCCCCGTGTGCTCTCCCAAGGCAGCAGGTACATCTAATCCCAGCATTGCTCCGGCTTACGCCTTTTATAAGCACCAAGGAGCTATCAAATGACCAGCTCCAAGACTGCGATAGTTGCTCGGAGGGGATGCAGTACTCAGCCAGCTACTCCTATTAACTCTCTAAATCAAATCTGACCAGGGCTGGCAGACAGGCGTCTCTGGAGATGTCCAGGTCACCTCCTCCCACCTTTCACTTTGTTATATTTGTTCGGTTCCAGATGGGGTTCTCCCTTTCCCTTCGCCTGTCATTCCTGCTTTCTTACTGGCGAGAAACCCACTGGGGATGAGCTACGTGGAGGCCAGCAGGGGTACAGCAGTATGCCTGCACATCCCTTGGCCACCTTCTGGCCCAAGTGCAGCTGTTCACGTGCCTCAAGCATACCACCAAATATCACATGCCATGCACTCACACTTAGATGCTACCTGGCTGCAGGCTCACCTCCATACCACTCCTCCCAGGCACAGGCTAGAAAAATGCAAGCAGCCAGATCCATTGCATTGAAGGGCCTGATCCTTCCTCACACATCCACACTGAAGCCAGGGAGTTTTGTGTCATAAGGAATGGAGAATGGGGCTCAGAGTGAGTTAGGGTTTATTGTCTCCTATTGCTACTTTGCCTTATAGCCAAGGCCTATAGCTGCCCCAGCAAGGCTGAAGGAGAAAGATATGGCAGGTGAGAGGGGAAAGAGTCTTCAGGGTAGTCCCAAGTAGGGAAGTCTGAAGGCGTATGTCCAGGAGTAGAGGCCTGATGTGTCCTTCAGGTGAAAGCTAAACAGTGTGTGCCTGTGAAGGGCTCCACTTCCTTGAGATTCCTCTCTCATTGCACCAACCGGCAGCTGGCACACAATGAAGGCATTTGGAGAGCTCCCAACTGAGGAACAGGGATAGTTGCTACTAAGTACAGTTACTGGTTAAAAATAAACAGCTTCTGTTAAATTCAGTTGATCCTTGCAAATTAGCAACCCAACAAAGTGTCCACTTCTAAGGCCGGTGACACCAAGCATCAACCTCCATCTGACAAGTCAGACTGCCCCGCTAGGTTAGAAGCTGAGGGTGTTAAGCTTTCCTCTAGCTTCACGCTGCCTCATTTCAGTTTCCACAAGCCATTCCCCAGCCCCAGTGACTGTCATCTAAGCCCCTATGGGTCTCCTAAACCACCAGTGGATTCTCTCACTGGTCTTCTCTCTAAGCTTAAGTAGGTTCTGCTAAGCTCACTGAGCAGCTGGCGATAGTCTGTCTCCCCACCCACAGTGCATGAATAAACTTTTCCCTGAATTCCTCAGTGCACTTGGCATTCCAGTCACTGCAAAGCAGATGGCAGTTCTGTCAGGCAGATGAACCACAGGAAACAGAAGATGTTTTAAGAGGATTTCGCCAGCTGCCAGAGTGAGAAAACAAAGGGGAAGACACTGGAAGAACAGCCAAACCATGCAGAGATGCAAGAGAAGTCTACCAGCCGCAGCTGTCTGTCTGAAAGCCAGCTCTTTAGGGCATGCCTGTACCCACCCACAAGACACAGTGAAGCTTCCAAGCCTGCTTTGATCGTAGGAGATAGCAACAGAGCCAACACGCTAATGTAGCATTATAGCAGAGCTCCAAACTATGACACTAGGACCAGCTGAAGTCTGGATATATGGATTAACATTACAGCCTCCAATGGAGCATAACTAGATGCAGTACAACTCTGTCAGAACTCACTAGCCCTTCTTCATAAGTATATCCCCCTACAAACCCACTGGTACGTTGCTGGCTACCCACACGTCACTATAGTTTTCTGATTGTTACAATCTTAAAGCCTGTATTTTTATCCCATTTCATAAGAAAAACCTTATACAATTCAGCATTTTCACATCACCGTTTCTCTGAATAAAACCAGAACTCATTTTCCAGCATGCCAACTAAAATTCTGCACTGGAGCAGACAGACTCCCAGCCAAAAAGCAGCTGTGGTTTTGAAGTCAGTCACTTCACAGAGCAGTTGGCAGGGTCATGCAGATTTCTTACCTCTAGAAGAGTTTACTTTGTACAACTCACCAGAGCACGTGTCTGCAGCACAGCAGCAACAGGAGTTTGTAGCTGTCTCCCTCACTCCATTTCCTTTTAGCCAAACATCTCTCACAATTACTCTGACAAGAGAACAACTTTTGACATGATGCCAGGGAGGCAGAAAGGCACAAGGACACACTAACAACCTGGACCCTATCATTGCATGAGTAACATGAACAAAGGACCATCACACCTGGCACATGATTTATTGATTACAAAGTGTCTTCTACAGTCAGTCACTCTTCTAAATAAAAAAAACAGCAGAAGCAATCCCAGATTTACTAGACCTCAGTGACTTCATCCCCTTTTCCAAAGGGGTGAAATGGTTCCCATAGAATGGAGTGTGGTGGAAGAGAAGAGAGACAGGAAAGACCATAAAAAAGTTGCAGAAAGTCACAAACCTGTTTTTTCTCCCCATGTCAGAAAAGTCCTAAACAAGCCTTCCAGATACACTGGCGCATGTGAACAAAGGGCTGCTCCCATAATTACACTGGGACCGCAAGGGAACAAAGCCAAGGAAGAGGGCAGAAGTGGTGGAAAGGAAGTCACTGCTTGAAGGTTAGCTGAAAGGAGACTTGAGAAGGGATCTACCTTTAGATGAATACACAGATGTACAGAAGGTTGCATTTTTGAGCCCACAATAATTTCTGTAGCTTGTCACTTAATACGGCTATATATAATCCTCACACAACTGACCCAATCTTATTTTGATTGTCTGCCGGATCAAAGATGGCTGAAGCCACAGAAAGCATAAAGTAGATCCATTGTTAACCAACACGCTGTCTTTTCAAGGCATGAGTTTCCCTGCCAGTTAGTTCAGAACTGAACTGAGGAGTGCTTAGTGCCAAAGGGCTTCTGTGGGGTCATTCTCACACAAAGCTCAAGAGAAGCTGTAGAATAAAGAACCCTACACACAATAGAGGGAAAGGGCTCAGGAAATGAAAATATTGGCCTCTCTGGTGCTCTCCTGCTTGAGACTGAGTATGGAGGTACGCACACACACTGTTGCTGTTGAGTACCCAGTGCAGCAGAGCAGTGAGAAATCCAGAGGTGTGGAGCCTCAGATCGGGCCCATTTGGGCACTGGCAGCCACTGTTCAAGCTAGCAGAGACACATTCCACCTGGGAGGACCATGCAGTAAAAAAAATGCATAGATCAAAACAAAACCCACCAGTATTTTTGACCCACACTAAAAAGTGTTGGTGACAGCCCTGCAAAGCCACCCAGATTGGCTTAACTTTCATGTTAATGTCTCAGGGACAGTAGATAAAATAGCCACAGGATGAGGCCCTAGGGATAGGCAGAAGGAAAAAGTCTGTGTTCACAAGTGGGGCTGGCAATTTGAACACCAACGTTAGAGAGGAGTGCGTCCCACCTTTGCCATTAACTCACACTATTGTCCATAGATATGAGTCCATAGGAGCATCTTAACTGCTCTAAGGTGAAACTTCAGCACAATGAATTAATACCCTAGACTTTATGCAGACCCTCCTACACATATAGGTCATGACTCCTCAAGACAAATGCACCCCGTTTTTTCTTAATGAAAGGATTTAAGTTACCACTGATATCTGATGGGAGATCTTGGAAAGAGGATACAAGTCAGACTCGTGGAACAAGTTCTTGTTTATTCTGGTATTTATCTTGTGTTGCTTAACAGTTCTCATCCTAACCTAGTAAAAATATTAGGTAGAAAATATATGTCGCGCCCCTACTCCCACACTTCTTGTTTCTTAAATAAAAGAATCAAAATGTCAAGCATGAGAATGAGACAGGCTTTTCTTTCAACACACTCCTGTGGTAACATGAATCCTTTACTGTAGATACAAAATGTAGCAGCCACAGAACCTACAGTGCTGTGCTAATGCAGTTCATACCCCTCACAACCGTCAATCTGTGCCTCCAGAAAAAACATTAAAACAATATTTAGCACTTATCTGGTACTTTTCACTCACAAACTGAAAGTGCTTTACAAACATGAGTCCACATCACCTCCTTTTACAGATAAGGAAACTGAGGCAGAGGGAGGGAAGTGACTTGCCTGAGATTACACAATTTAGTGGCAGAGCTGTTAATATGGTTGTTACTCATACCAGTGGTTCTCAAATTAGGACTGCCGCTCGTTCAGGGAGAGCCCCTGGTGGGCCGGGCCAGTTTGTTTCGTTCGGTCGATCGTGGCTCCCACTGGCCGCAGTTCGCTGCTCCAGGCCAATAAGGGCTACAAGAAACGGCGCAGGCCAAGGGACACGGCAGGTAAACAAACCGGCCGCCTGCCAGGGGCTTTCCCTAAACAAGCAGCGGCCTTAGTTTGAGAACCACTGACTTATACCACTTAAAGGAAATGGTATCAACAGAAAGTGGAGCTATTTTGAAGCACTGCTCCACCCCATCTGGAGCTCCAGGGAGAGGGACCACTAGCTTGTGGCATCAAGGAATTAATGGGAACTGCTGAGAACTTCTGGGAAAGACAGAAAGATACATTAATAACGGAAAAGGGTAATGAAGAGTGAACTTTTGGTGAGAGAGAAAGCAGATAGCTCAGTTATCTATCAGCTACAGTGCATTTTATCAAGGAGACAATGTGCGAAGACTCCCTGCTCGGAGCTTTAATGGAAAGAGTTTGAGAAACAGGTTGTAGGTGAAAGAAAATAGTGTTCTGAGCTGGAGAGGAATGAGGCACTACTGCATGCATGTCCTGACACCTCCCCCAGCAAGTGGCCTCCCAACCTGAAGTCATTTGTTACAGTCCTGAGAAACTTCCCATCAGCGCAAATACCCTGGGAAAGAAGACAAGAAATATGTATTCTTGTCCTAGGACTACATTTTCCATAGCCAGGCTTTGAAAGCCCTGAGCAATCCTGCACAGATGCAAATGGGCTACTGGTTAGAACTGGAAGTCAATTCTATACTCAGTTTACACAAGGTCATATGAATTATTTCATCTGAGTCTCAATTTCACCATCTGCAAAATGGCAGCAATACTTTTGTAAGAGTGCTTTGAGATCCTTATACAAAAACTGCTGTATAGCATTGCGATGGGGCTGTGTTTGGGAGGACAGAAGAAAGGAAGATAAAGCAAAAGAACTACATTGAGGGCTGTAAACATCCAAAGGACAGGATGGCTCAAGGAATCTAGGGTGGGATGAGGAGCTTGTCACATCTAGGTGAGGTATCCAAACCCTGCCCAGGTCAATAGTGACAAAAATAAGATTATCTGATGGCTATTCAGTGATGTCTGAGATGAGCTTGTGACCTCAGGACTTTCTGAGCAGACAACTGGCCTCCTTTTGAGTACCTTCAGCAGATACGAATGGGCTTTTAGTCTGAAGGGCTTTCCTTCGAGGGGGGGGTGCCCTCAAGGACAGTGCCCTGTCATGGCCCATCATGTGCATCAAAGAACAGCAGTTTCCAGTGTCGATCTAGCACCCATAACCAACCTTGTTTGCCTAAGATGACAACATCCCCTAGCAACATGCACATTTTGGTATGCACAGGTTTCGAGAAAGCCCATGTGCTACCTTGTAGTACAAATGCAGCCAACAGTTAAGTGATCTTCAGATCAAAGTAGGGCCAGCATTTATACAAGCCTGTACAAGCTCAGACCCAGAGGCATTTAGGTGCACATCTTCTGGATGCAAGTGTAGCAGCTCATTTTGAAGACATCTCAGACAACGTAGAAGTCAATCTTGCTTGAAGCGTACAGTGATATACTAGCAAGCTGTGCTTCAATCCCAGGCAGTCACCCATTGGCACCCCTTGCTACCTCATCCCCAGTTCTCATAAAGAATAGGGTGTGAAGCAGGAGAGGACAGGCAGCAGTAAGTCAGACCTTCAGCTACAAGCTCCCAGCAATACACAAGTCTCCCCTTCTCCTAGTACAAAATCCAGCCTAGCTATCCTCTAACTTCAGGGGAAAGGCAAGCACGTGACATTCCAGTGCCAAACAGATGCAGACACTCTGAAATCAGCTCTTTCAGGTCTAACCTTGTTATCTCCTGGTGATTATAACCTCACAGTCTGAGCAATCACATAGTAGCCATGGGAAAGACAAGGATGCCACAAGTCAGACAGACATTCTCCACATTCACATACCTGGCATGCACCAGAGACTGGGGCTGGCTCTCTCACACCGTCAGCGGAAGCAAGGTGAGGGAAGAGGACAACACATACCCCTGGGGACACATTCTCGGTCCGTGCAGCTCTTTTCCCTAAGCCTCTCTCATGCATTCCTGCTGCTAGCTACCCATCTTCCCACCCTACACACTAGCTCACACGTTAGGGATGCAGTCGGCTGTTCTGGCTTCCCTTCCTTGGTACCTGCCACCTTTCATCTGAGGGGCTCCAGGTGCTTTTCAGAAGGTCACATCCTCATTCTACGGTTGGAAACTAAGGCACAAAGATTAAGTGACTTGCATAAGAGTCAGGAACAGAAATCATCTCCCCTGATTCCAGTGACCTGCTCTAACTACTAGACCACTCCACTACCAGAGACCTTTCTCCCCTAATGCCTTGAGTGCACTGTGTGAATCACAAGATCTAGTTTAGTTTCCTCATAACAGTGAAAGTACAAATAAAACCCCACCACCACCGTGGCTTCTATTCTCACTCTGTAAGATGGGCTACTTGTCTTGACTAAGTAGAAGGGCACCGGTATAGAAAGAGTGTTTGAGAACTCTGTCTTTCCTATCACAGAACAGATAAAGCGAGAGAAAAGACAACACTCCTTGGGGAAACAGGCAAGGTTTCTCAGCTACATTTTGTTCACCAATAGGTGTGGGAAAAGACAGGGTTTAATGCAACAAGGGGCTTTGGCAATATGAACTGGATGGTATCTATAGAAAGAAAAAAGTCACAAGACTAATCTCCATCAAGATGGCTTCTTCAGAAGTACAACGGGATTCTCTTCCAATGGCTTGCGAGTGCCAGCTGCAGACGCTGGGGAACAATGCTGGTTGGTTAGGGCTTCCAGGTCAAGTTCCTTCGGTGACCAATGGTTTGGTTTCCTACAAGGCATGAGTGTCCGGCTTTGGTGTGTCCACGATGGCAACAGCTGCCCCAGCCCAGTATTGTACTATGTGCAGCTGTGCCTCATGTGGAAATTAACAACATATTCTGCATTAGTCCGCTGCACCGAGATGGCAAAGGGCTCAAAGGGGTGAAAGGTGAATGCAACCAGGCGTCGTACTGTGTGATTGATGGGTCGGCCCAAGAGTCCTGCTTGGATTTCAAACTTCAGAAGGCCAGAATCTCGGGCATAAAATCTGTAAGGAAGAGAAGCAGAGAATGCTGATTATGTCTATTCCTGCTCACTGGTTTTGCCATCTTGAACTCTGCATGAAAAGGGACTGGTGCCATTGATGACTGCTCCTTATTCCATCCTTATTCCATTACCAAAAGCATGCTGGCAATATGGTACGACAGACTCAGCCTGCACTGAGCAATACAATACGTAGTATTGACTAAGCAATACAAATGATGGAAGGTCACACAGGGAAAGTCCCTTCCTGGGTAGAAGTTTTTAATCACTAACATTTTAACTCATTTTAGTGCCATAAATGAGAGAAGCCTCTTGCAAAGGGATGTATTTCACTCTTGCGTGCTCTGATTTCTGGATCCACGGTTAGAAATAAAAGGCTTTATCTCTAATAAAACACATACTGGCTCCCTCCCATCCCACTGATGCAAACATATCCCATAGTCATAATGGGAGTTACACATGAGCAAATGAGAATACAGAGCCATTCTTTTTAGTAACTTTTAAACAACAGCCTTCACTCCCCACCTGTGAGAATGCATTGTCTCTCTCCTGTTCTATCAAAAAGACATCACAACACCACATTGCTGCTATGTGACTTGCTTTCTCACACATCATGTCCCCTTGCTGGGTCCCCATTCAGAAGATGTAAGAGAGCTACTGGACTTGGCTTTGCTCTAAGGTGCCTTACACTACTTTACAGCCAGACTTCACAGTCACTTGCTGATTTCCAGTGAAAACTCTCAATGCAAGAGTCTAGGAGAAAGTCGCTTAATGGCCAAATGCAGGGATCACAGCAAATCTGAGTGATCTGGAAAGGGAAAGATCACCTAATGTACTACCATGCAGAGATCCACCCTCGAGACTCAGACTGGACCCTTGCTCCCCAAACCCGGAGTGCTCTGCAAAGTGGCTCAGGTAAGAAGTGGACAGTGCTCTTCACTGACTTTCTGGCCCATAGGCAGAGCAGTGTTGGCTGCCTCTAAAGGGAGTTCTGCCTAGCACTCCTTTGTTTGTTTGATCTTTCCAGTGCCCTGGAGGAACTCCTCTCCATGTCCAAGAGTTATGCTGTTTCAAGCTGCTCCCCCTCCATCTCTAGGAGAACACAAGGATCTCTGCAACTTCACCTTCCACTCAATACTTCGGTAGGTTCTTCAGATAATTTGAAAACCAAATAACCTCCTGTTATTACACAAATCCATCAGCACTGGCCCTGAAGTTGGTTCCACGATTAGGACCTTTTTCAGAGCACAGACTTGTGGTGGTCATTCTGTCCCTATCTGTCTCCATTTCCTTCCTGCCTTGCAGCTTTTGGTTGTTTGCATTTGCCTCTGGTTTTAGCTCAAAATTGCTTTTGTATCAGAGCACATTCTTCCCAACACCACCTGCTAGCCTGATACACTCACAGCTCTTAGGCTGGCAGCAATGGCTCCAGACAGATTCTTTCAATATCAGACACCCTCCAGGTTTTGATAATACAGCTTGCTAAATTCCTTGCATTTTTCTAGCATGCCATTCTCCTCTCCAATCTCACTCCTCACCTGAATAAGAGTGCCAGCCAACTGGCTTGCCAATTACACATGAATGAAGCAAACGAGCTACAATCTTGGTAGCTGGCTTTCCAAAAAGCTTCCTCCTACACAGAACTAGGCATGTGGGGGGTTGCTTTCTAACTAAAACATGGCCTATGGGCTGCTCCGCTCACCACAATTCAGTGTAATTTAAACACACTCAGGATGAGCTCCCTGTAATCTCAAAGATGTGCTCGGGTTGGTATTTTTAAAAAGTGCTCTGCAATCAGGCCATTTCCATGGACTCTCACTCTGTGGATAAACTAGGCATTGAAATATAAGACCTTGTGTCAATAAAAACAACAAGACCAGCCTTTTCAAATTGTACAAAAATGGTGAATCTATCTGCAGACCACTTCTTTAAGTAGGCTCTTTGTTAACCCTTTAGATTTAAAAGCTTTAACCCCTAACACAGGAGTTGCTGTGTTAAGGATTTGACAGCTCATGCATCTCGCTCACAAGCTTTGTAGTTCCCTGCTGTGAGTTTGCTGCCAAGCCTCTTGTAAAAAGATATTGGGGGAAAGGCCCTGAAGCCATTCCATCAGCAAAGAGGCCAGGAAGCAGGATGTTAACCACTCCAGCAGCTGAGAGAGAGGACTAATGCAGCCTTCCAGGGGAAGAGAAAATAAAACTAAGAGTGGGAGGAGTTAAGCTAAAGGCAGCAGGAGTGGGTGCCGAGTCGGTGCAGGACACAACTACAGGACCTCCAACAGAAAAGAAAATATAGATTGAGTCTACCCTGGGCTGCTGATGGACTCTGTGCCAATGCCAGGTGCATGGAACTGTCACTATAAATCCTACATTACCAGTAATGAGAAAATAAAGCTAACGTGTCTTTATTTCAAAACCGTTTTCTACATGATGGGCCACTGTTGTATCTTATTAATCACTGTCTTGTGAGAGAGGAACACAGCAGCCACTTTTCCAGCTGTTGAAGGATTAAGGATTACTTCTGCTGTTGCATTACCCTGCATACTATAAGCAGGCAGCTGGGAAGCAGGAGCCCCCCACAGCTCCAAACCCCTATTCAAGTCCTGATTGACTCTGGCATTTTATAACCTGATCTTCTAAAGCGCAAAGCTACATGTCTACTCAGGGGAGAGTGGGAAGGTGGTAGTTTGCTTTGTTTACTACAGAAGACGTGACCACAGCAAATGTCTGCAGTCCCACTCCCTTTTGTCTGTAGAAGCTGCACAAATGTTGGCAGATGCAGACAAACACCACACAGTGAGATCTCTGAACCTCAAGTACAGCGACAGAAAAAGCAGCAGATATTTCTCTGCAGCCTGTACAGAGTTTGAGATCAAACCAAACCGTACATGGGAAATCAATTAAATAGCTAAGATTTGGGGATTGTGTGGGTATGAATGGTCAGAAGTTCCCAAATTTTAAGCAGGTATAGTGTGCCTGGTGCAGGAGGGAATACTGTGGACAGCAATAAAGTTGGTGGTTGCGACCTGTTTCCCATCTCTCTGGGCAGATCAAAACACTGACATCAGGGCAGTCAGATCGCAGTATTAACTCTTTGATCTCTCTCTCTCTGTTCACAAAATGTAGGATTTATTTCGCTCTTCAAGCACTAAGAGCTGTGCAGTTTTCTGCCTTGGGACACTCAGCACATTTAGACCCAAAGTATGATCTCCCTTAAGACGTTTTGAATATGGTGGGGGAAGTGCCAGAATCCGGACAGCTGTTCTTGAAATCCATTTCTGTGGCCAATAAACAGAAACAATTTGTGCATGCCCAAGACAGAAAATGTGCAAGCTCCCCGTTAGTCTGCAAGGAGCATTGCAAACCTCCCTACTGTCAAGGTTAGGCATATTCCTGTTAATAAGGCACAGACAGAAATAAGCAGAACGGCCCTTCAGTCTGACCAAAGGTTCTTCTGTTCAAGCAAGTTTCTTATGTATTATAGGTTTCCAATTCATGAGAAACACAAGAGCCGATAGGGAAAAGGGGACCATGGACTCCAGTGTTTGTTAAATGAAGAGGAATAAAGTTCATAGTGAAAGATGACTTTGGTTTCTAAGTTTCTCAGTGTGCATTACAGACACTGGAGTATGAAAACAGCCAAACCAGCGCTGTGAATGTTATGGGTAACATATAACATACAAAGGCATTTAAACAAATCAGACTTGTATAAGTGCTGGCCAGCCCCACCTCCGAAAATGAGCATTTTCTTGACATGGCAAAGCAGACTCATACATTGCAACCACAGCATGCTGGCTGTCATAGCAAAAGGCTGGAGTGAGAAGAGGAGGAATTTAATGTTCCTATAAAAGGATGTTAAAGTTTCACTACCCATTTCTGCATCTCAACATGACCAATGCATTTTAACTCCACTTTTGAAAGAGCCAAATGTAAATGTGCATGTATAAAATAGGCACAGTCCATAGGAGAGGAAAGGCAGAGTTTCCTAATTTACTGGTATCTCCGGAATAATCAAAACAAGGACTTTGCTGGAATGGGACAGAGGAGGAGAAAAGGCAAACATCCCTATATGTACATTTCAGTCTGAGACACAGTCGAGACACGTGTACATTTCTGAGAAACACACATTCAGTCCTAGCCATGTGCAATTTCTGACTCTTCTTCATACCTGATGGGGTGATCTCCACACGTCTTTGGCCGTTCCATGACTGACACCCACTTGTCATCATAACTGAAGAGGGAGAGGTCAAGGTAAGGGCTGCCGCTGTAAGACTGAGCGCTGATTGGGAGCTGACCTAGCAGCCTCCGCACAGCCTCTGTGTGCCCTCCATACTTTGCATTCACAATAGTGTCCTTAAACCTGAAACACACAAAGGGACACATTTTATTTGCAAAGCACACAGGTAAATGGCACAATGTAGATACATTAGTGTTCAAAAAGGACAGAGAGAACAAAAATCAAAACAGCAGCAGTTTAAAAAACCAGTACTACTAAGTTCAGAAGTTGGAATTCATCTAAAACACCGTCAGTCTCAATTTTGGTGACCTTTCACCTGCTCTACAATCAGTGTTCCTATTCTGTTTTGGAACTATGTGGACTGACAAGTGGATAGGAACTTGTCATTCTACAAGGTCTAGCTACAGCTGCCTTGCAGTACTGGAAAAGTAAGGATCAGAAATGGGGAGAGATGGAGTAGCAGCTTAATCAGTCCAGGTTTTACTGCAAAGATTGTAAACATTGTCAGTGAAGCCTGAAAGTTGTGCTATAACAGCTGAATTCCTGAGGTTGAAGAAGGACTTGGGAATCCATCTCTCCCCAGCCATTATGTTTTCATTGCATAAAGGGAAGAAACTGTAGAAGAAGAAGAACCTTGAAGAGAAGCCTGCAGCTGTTTAGCTCAGCACGGTCTGAAACGTTCTTTCCTCTGAAATGATTTATCTGGATTGGAGCTTTTCTTCTTTAGAAGTTCGTAAGCAGAATCTGAGCTTTCTGTTGCTGAGATCCAACTTTTATGAGACCAGCGGTATAAGAGCCACTTATCAGGAACAGTTTATATTGGACTGTAAACTCTCAGGGCAAGGGCCTATTGTGTTTACTTGTTAAATAAGCACCCTAGCACCCCATCATAGGCTCTGACCACCAACAGCTGAATTCCTGAATGTGCTACTGACCACAAAAAGGTTGCAGACCAGAAGGCTAAAGAGGTTCTTGTCCCTGGTTAGAGCTACAAAACAAGAGCAGCACTTCACAAGTTTGCATTAAGTTCTGTCTCTCACAAGCAGTAAGGAATCCCCAGTGAGAGTTATGGAAATATACAAGACGAGTAAGTCTCCTTCACTTGCATGGATTCAACAGCTTGAATCAACAGAAGTCTCCCCTATAAGCAATGGCAGAAATGATCACTACATAGTTATGCTGAAGTTAAATTAATTGTGGGAAGTACAAGAGACTCTGGCACACTTGGGTATATCACCACATATTCCTAGGACCACATTTTAGAAACATCACCACTGCATTACTAACATGACTTTCGTCTATTTAAAAGAATTTTAGAAGCCTTATTTACTTTTATATCTCACTCCACTTTCACTGTGACATTAGATTGGTCAGTTTTACTTTCACACTGGAAAGGAAGTTTCAACTGAAAAAAGGAACAGCACACTTTTTGCTGAAATTGTTGAAAATGCCACAAACACAGAGTTTTATTCATATTACATTTGGGGAAACCTGTCTTGCAAAATAAATCCCTAATTTGGTGACATTTTTGGTTTAACAAATCCTAGCTTTGGGCCCTATCTATTCAGAGAGCATCGCTTAAACCGCCGTAGAGGAAGACACAGCACAAAGCGTGCTGGCAGCATTCTTCCCTCAGAAATCTCTCTCCCTAGGGTTGGGTTCGGTTCTTAGGTTGTCACTGTATACCAGTGGTCCCCAACCTTTTTGCGGTCAGTAGCACATTCATGTTTTCAGAAGAGCGTGGCAGGTGCCAACAATTTTTCAAGGCTTATTCTGTATTAGTACATTAAATAATATGAAAATCATCATATTTAATATTACATAATATATGAATCTACGCTACTTCGTTTAGGAAACAAAAGTGCAGGGGGGTTATCTAATTAAAGCCTAATCTCATGTTTTCCCCAGTCAAACCTAATGCAAACCTGGATAGCAGAAAACTTTTGTCCTTTGAGCAGTTAATATTTAAAAGACTGGAGGTGGAAAGGGAATCAAAAGACTTGTCCTAGGATCCAAATGAGCTTTGCTTGACCCGGGCACATAATCCAAAAGGGCAAGGAAGAAAGGTAGCTTAAAGCCAACTTTGCACTCCCCCCGCCCGATCCTCCAGGCAAACAATGTAAAGTTCAGCCCTGCAGTAACTTAGGGCAGCTTCTGGGATGCTCTAAATTAGACTAGCTGGAACAGCCTCTTCGGTTCTGCTTTGCTGGCCTGGGCTCATCAGAATGCAATCTGTTCGGCCACGCTTGTGCCATCACCCCCTCATTGTGAGGCTAGAAGCAAGCATCATAGAGCTACCCTTATGTCAGGGGAATCCCCAGATGTCCTGGTAGGGCATCTTTCTGGCTTCTTGGCTTTGCCTGAGTGAAGGATCGAGGACCTGGCCCCATCTATTTAGGCCAAATTGTCACTTACCCCTGAGAATGTGCACAAGGATGGGGGAAAGACACAGAAAGCGCTCTCTATGTATATCTCTGGAGACACATTGCCCGAAAGGGGGAGAGATGGACAGGATGGATGTGGGAACAGAACACCTTTCAGTTCTACTTGCCTGAGGTACAGACCAGACAATCCAGTCATTATAAGGATGGTCCAGCCTGCATACACACACTGTGCACCACTCTAATTGCCTAATGCAAGCCCGTGCCTAAATGGTGCAATACCTCAGAGTATAGAAAGAAGTCTTCTCTCTGGACTTCAATGAAAAAAAGCATATCAAAGCAACAAGCTTCAGACAGCTTCCTATACCTTTGACTGGACTTTCTCTGCTCAGTGCTGACTGGCTGTTTGCACCAACCCTCTCCCTTCCCCTCCTGCTCCCTCACAGTCTCTTCAGCTCAGTTTCATTCCACACCTGTCCCTCTTCCCCTCTTCTCTGCTCTGTCCCCCTTGCCCTCTTCCCTTGTCTTCTCTTCCCATTTAGCTGATCCCCTCCTAAGTAAACCCATCTCCAAAATAATAAAGGAAGAATGATATCTGTGGAACTAACACAAAGTTTTCAGACATCACATTGTTCAGTCTGGTTGTGTGTTCTACCCCTTCCTCCTGCCTGTATCTGTTTTGGCTATTTAAACTGCAGACCACCCACTTTGGGACAGAGACCATCCATTATTCTGTGTCTGTGCAGTGCCAGATACAATGGGGCCCTATTTTTGGTTGGTCCTTAAGCACTACCTTCATAAACGTGTATATCTGTAAGACCCACCAAGTATAACTTTTACCCAGGCAAGGACTCTGTTCATCAGGATCACTGAATTACCTGCATGACAGAAACAAAAAGTAATTGCCAAGTATGAGGACACAGGGACAGAGTTTCAAAGGCATGTGAGTGCTTAAAGATGCAGAGAGACACCGAGTGGGATTTTAAAAAGTGCCTAAACAGATTAGGTTTCTAACTCCCATTGCTTTCTAAATACCTTTGAAAATATGGCCTGTGCTGGCTTCATTCAAGTTTGCTTATGCTAGCATAAATCCAGAATAACTCCTCAAAAATCTGATTGTCAGAGATGCTGAGCAGCCATGGTAGCAAACTGACTTCAACTGGTGCTCAGCACCTCTGAAAAGTAGGCCCAAGGTGCCTCAAGTTAGGCACCTAAAAACTAAGGCACAAAAATAAGTACCCAATATTGGTAAATTTTTGCTGAAGAGAGCTGAGATGCACACAGTCTGTCATTGGCTTGCATAGGTATAGACCCCAGGGGTCAAACCCTGACCCTACTGACTTGGTGGGGGTCTTGCCATTGATTTCAGTGGGGCCAAGACTTCAACCCGGGTCTCTTTTTAATCCCATACAGCTGCCCTATCCATTCAGCCACAGTATTGTCCCATTGATGTTCACAAAGTAAGTGAGGTAGGTACACATTTTACAGAGAGGAAGACTGAGGTAAAGAAGGTAATTTTACATGTAAAAGGTATTAATTTAATTATTCGGCAATTACTCTTTCACCTTACCATGTGAATTTGCTCTTTTTTTATCTACTTGTAAGAAAAATTAAGGAGTTTTTACAAAATAAATAAATAAATATCAAACAGTTTTTATCTTACGTATTTTAAAAAAGTAAAACACTGTTGAACTGCTGGTCCAAATATATTTATTATTCTTACTTTAACATAGAATGAAGCCTGCAGCCCCGGAGTTCTCTGCCCCTGGCAGGGCCGGGATTGCGGCTTCGAAGCCGGAGAGAAGCTGCGACCCGGGGACAGAGAACACCGGCGCCCGCAGCCTGCAGCCCCAGAGAAGCTGGAGAGAGGCAATAGCCCCGCGCCTGCCAGGGACAGAGAAGGCCGGCGCCTGCAGCACTGGAGTACTCTGTCCCCAGCAGGTGAGGGGCCCCCATTTCTCTCTCATGCTGGGCACTAGGCAGGCCCTGCGCTGCTGGGGACAGAGAACACCGGAGCCTGCGGCCCCGGAGTTCTCTGTCCCCGGCAGGCACAGGGCCATGGCTTCTCTCCAGCTTAAGCCGCAGCCCCGCGCCTACCAGGGATCGAGAACACCGGCAGCAGCAGCCTGCAGTCCTGGAGTTCTCTGTCCCCAGCAGGCGCGGGGCCCTGGCTTCTCTCCCATGCTGGGCACTAGGCAGGCCACGTGCCTGCCAGGGACAGAGAACACTGGCGCCCGCAGCCTGTAGCCCTGGAGTTCTCTGTCCCCGACAGGTGCGGGGCAGCGGCTTCTCTCCAGCTTAAGCCGTGGCCCCACGCCTGCCGGGACTGAGAACACTGGTGCCCGCAGTCTGCAGCCCCGGAGTTCTGTCCCCAGCAGGGGCTGGGCCGCGGCTTCTCACTGGCTTCGAAGCCAGAGAGAAGCCATAGCCCCATGCCTGCCAGGGACAGAGAACACCCGGGCCTGCAGCCTGCGGACCCCGGAGTTCTCTGTCCCTGGCAGGTGCAGGGCTGTGGCTTCTCTCCCCTGCTGGGCACTAGGCGGGTGCACATAAATGCCCCAGCGGGCGCCATGGCGCCCGCGGGCACCCCGTTGGGGACCACTGCTGTATACTTTCTAGCCTTGGTCTACCATTTGCAAGACAGTGAATGTGGAATACAGAACTAGGTGTACTCTGCTTCAGCCTTGAGCGTTCAGGATTTCAGAACCTATAAGGCTGTGGTGAGATGTGCCATGTTCAGAATGGACTCATACACAAGTCAGTCAGTATAGAGCTATGTTTCTCAAGATTGCCCACAGCTATTTGATACTGGCCTTTGGCTGGCAGTGTTGAGCATGTACCTATATGGTATAAGGCATGCTCTGAATGGCTCACCGGCGCTGGATCTGTCTGGCAAAGTTGTTACTGGAAGCTGAGCAGGGAAATTGGACAGCCTCGCTGTGCAGGGTGGCATTCCTGAAGAGGTCACAGAAGTTCTCAAAGAGCTCCAGTAGCTCATCCGAAGTGTTCTCGAACACAGCAATAACCTCTGTGGTCACCATGTTGTACACAACAAAGAACGAAGGCTGCAGAGAGCAGCAGAGTTAGTGGTTTTCCAACAGCGTGCAGACAGACAATACAGAGTCTATATTAGCTGGGAATCCCTCCCCCTCAATACACACACATACACATATAAAAGATTACCCATGATTACTCTTCAATGTAGGAGAATCTCACATTCACTATACAAATTCATTATGCTATTCAAACACCTCAGAGGGTACCAGATTATCCAGCCTATTCACTACAGCATAATTATTTATGAAGGGAACTAAATGCACTTTCAATTTTTCATTTCAAACTGGACGTCAATATTTCTGTTTTCTCTTCCTCACTCCCCACCAAATATAAAATGCTTTTTAAAGTGGCAGATTTAATTTTCTTTCCTGCTGGGGAAGTGATTTTAAACCAGATGCTGGCTGGCAACAAATTATTTTTCCTGTATGTGAAGAGCTGAGAGCTTTTTTTTTTTTGGCATTTATTGTTTTCCTCTCCTCTTAATATTTCCAGCATGCAGAGATGAGATATTTTTAGTGCATTGTGTTCCAACATTGACTGCAAAAGTTTTGCCCTCCAGGTATCATGCTGGTGTAGAAATGAAAGCCTGAAAGACAATAACTATTTCTTTTTAATACTGACACTCTTAGCTAAGAATTTCCAGGTGCCATCACAATTGTAAATCCAAAACGTGACTCAGGTTCTTCTGCAGTAAATTTTTCCCTAGATAAGGTTACTCAATTACTACAAACACTAACTCCCAAACCAGGGGTGTCCAAACTTACTGGCCTTCCGAGCCACATACAACAATCTTCAATCTTCAGAAGTTCGAGAGCTGGGGCACACCTGCCGGGAGCCAGGGGTTGGGGCTTCAGCCCTGCTCCTGAAGAATCCCCGAGCCGTGGCAAGTGTGCCCTGAAGCCCCAAGACCCACCTCCTTGCTGGACAGAAGCCCCTCCCGCACCATCCACTGCAAGGCAGAGATCCCAAGCTTCCTCTCCTCCCCCAGTCTCGTAGGTGAAGAATGGGGAGGCAACTCAACCTTAGGATTTCCGTTTATATTAGATGCTTGGGGAAGGTCTGAACATGTTTCCAACCTACAAACTCCACCTTGATATACTCACAATGCAAGACTGGCCTCATTTTACAAAAAGAAAAAAACAAAAAACAAAACTCAGCTGTAGACACACCTGAAGACTTCACCCTATAGGATAATTTGTGGGCTGGGGAGAAGAAGAATGAGGGAAGAACTCAGATGGGTCTCTCAAATGGGGCGGAGTTTAGACTATGGCTTGTTACAGAGTTGTGTTGGTTTTGGAGAAGTTGGTCTGCTCTATCCAGTTCTCTCTCTCAAGGGAGCTTTTACTGACACATTGTGAGTAAACTATTCAGAAAATGGGGGAAATAGATAGTTGCCAAATACCCACATATTACTCCCAATCACCTGAACCGTTAGCTAAATCACCACTTCCTGAGGATTGAAATGCAGAGGGAAGGAGAAGGGCTTGACTACCCTTGACTCATTCCTGTACAAATATTTACCACTTTAAAGATGGCAAAATTACATGGTGGATAAAAATCAATTATTTAAAAAAAAAAAAATCAGATTTTTTTGATAAAATGCTTTTTGAGGAAAAAACCCATCTGAAGATAGTTTTAATTAAGATACATTATAGCTCAAAGATACCTCATCATGGAATAGGGATTATAAATTCTAACTCTATAGTATGAGACAATATATTCATGTAATGTTAAAGAAAAGTTTTGTAAATGAGTTCTAATAGTTCATGGATTAGGGCCCAAATCTTATGGGGTTCCAGGGTCTTCTGTATAGATTATTTAGGTTAATCTTTCTATCTACCCAGTCGGACTCAGTGCTCAGTTTAGAAGATACCATCAGAGATGCTTAGTTTTGCAGTTCTCAAACTGTGGATTTGTCTCTCCAGAGATAACATGCTTGTTAACAGCAAAAGTGTTTTTAAATAAATAACATATAAAGGTGAGAAACTGACCTCAATCCTATTGTCCCTCTGCAAATTTGTGTACACAGAGTCACTTCCTTACCGCTGTCTCTAAAAGTGCAAAGATTCAAAAAGTTCAATGAATAGAAGATTGTTGGGGGCGGAATAGATCTGGACAAGGAAAAAAGTCTGGAGATAAATGTGAGACGGGAGGGACAGGCAGTAGAAACAAAAGTGAAACTAGTTGAGCAGCATATTCCAGAAGTCTTGAGATCTTTCTGAGTGTAGCCTTGATTGATTTGAGATCTACCATTCCATTGTCTCACTAGAAGGGAAAAAACCTATAATGGCAGCAGGCCGTAAAAGAGAGACCCAGTTTGGGAATAAGAATCTTTCAAGCAATATGTTTGCGGAAGATGTTTTAAAGAAAGTCACATCAGTGAACTGGTGGAAGTCACTTAAGCACTTTGATTCAGAGACTGTTGAAGTGATAATCTCACTTTTAAAAGTAGTAGCTTCTTCTGCTGGTGTAGAAAGAATATTTCTTCCTTTGGACTGATTCATTCCAAACTGAGAAATCATTTGGGACCTGAAAAAGCAGGAAAGCTTGTTTTTCTTTTCCAGATTATGAACAAACAGGAAAATGAAGATGAAGACTGAATTAGCTGCAGAAGCCAATATTTTAAGTTTCTCATGTTGACCTGGCTGACAAAGTTGATTTAAATTTTTTTTAATATTTCATTTAACTATTTTAGTTAAAAACAATTTTAACAAAAACAAACCTGATTTTAAAAAACTTAAATGTTTAACTAAATTCAAAAATTCATATGCTTGTTTTGTTAAAATATTATATGTTTTCTGTTGAAGAAAAAAATCCAGAATACATAATGTTGTTTTAGTTAAATAAAACAATTTAAATGTGTCTGGTGATGTGCGCTTCCTAATACAGCATGGCAAGAAAATCCTCCAAATATTAATGATTAACCTGTTGAACTGGAGATACTTCACCTCCCAATGACTTCATAAATATCTGCTTCAATTACCTTTGGCAAATGAAAGAACCAATCATTCATTTTCTGATATAGCTGTAAAACTAATCTGAAAAGTTTTCAAAATAAATCACTTTAAAAATGCATAGTGTGTACCTTCTAAAAATGACACCTACATCTATCTCTGAGTTGTGAAGAATATGTATTAAGGTTATAACAACCAACAAAAATGCACTTTTATGTAGAAATCCATGATTAAATCGAGGTCTTCCTGACTAGTGATTTAAATCAATTTGATTTAAATCAAATCCACCCTGCAAAATTACACTTGTAAGATACTTCTTTTATGGGAATCTCTGTATTTACTGTAATTATATGTCTATGAAATGTGCTAAACCAGAAAAAACTTTTCTTAAGTTATATTCTAAAGCCACTTATAGTTCCTGGGTGGGACATTATGCTATACACTTGGTATAAGTTAGGTAACCACATAGCTATTTAGAAAAACACAGTATTTCCATAGAACGTGTCATGTCTAGATCCATTTGAATAACTGAGAATTCATCTTCCATACTTTCAGTATAGGTTCCCACTACTTGTGCTTGTGTTAATCAAACAATTGAAATGGAAAAAACCTACTAAATCATCTAGTCCATGTCACTGCCAATGTAAAGCTCAGATCCCAAGAAGGGAAGGTGGGGGGAGAAACCAGACGTAGATATTCAACTGTATCATAATTTTAAGCCTCACTGCATAATCAAAACAAACAAAGGAAAGGTTAGACTCAAGTGCAGAAGAAAGAACAGAATTTTCACTAAATATAGAACCCTGCTACAGCTGCCATAGAAACCATCCAAGAGCAGTGGAAATGGCAGAGCATGAAGAAGGGACTTTGTGGCCAGGTTGGCACATCTAAAATGTGACCATTTTTGCTTTACTTTGTATTACTTGTTGTTTAATTAGATGCATAAATGTGTTTATCAAAACTCAGGCTTCATGTACAACATTTGAAAAACAACCTTTTTGTGAGTTTTAACAAAAATTAAAACCTTAACTTTTCCCTCTCAACACACCAAAAACCCCAATATCCTAAATACCAAGCCACCCAACCCCTCCTCATGCAAAATCTAGGAGATGAGATGGGCCTGACTGTCAATAAGCTCTGGCTCCCTCAAATCAGAAGTAAATGAAGACTTTCCACAGCTGAGAGCCCTACACACAGAACTGCTTGCCACAGATGCTTAAATCTAGAACCTATTAACCAGTTATCTTGAATGCCTCAGCTGATCAGATAGCCAGAATTTACACAGAGCTTCACAGATCAAAGTAAATATCTGGAAGTGGACCCAGAAATTAATGGGAAGCTAAGTTCATCTCCTGAGGAACTACTGTAGTCTGCTGCCTGCCTCTGAGGCCTCAAGCCAGCCATGATCTCCATCAGCTGTGAAGTCTAAGTGATCTTCAAACGGAAGCAGTCTAGAGAGCATTGAAGTGACCAGTCACAAATGCCTATCAAAGTCCAGATCCAAGAGAACTGGTTGCATTCACCTAATCAGGAAGGCTTATGATATTTTTGGCCACTGACGGAGCTCAAGACTCCAGGAGCAGTAAAGTGGGCCCTAAAACATCCCAAATTGCAACCCACTTGGACAAAGGTTTAATATCTTTGCAATATCCATGTTGTTTATGTGTATTTGTTAGATAAACATTTCAATGCTGCTTCTACAAAAGATGCTCCGTCCTCAGCTATTTTACAATAATAAATAGTGCACACAATCTAACACAGTGGTTCTCAAAGCCAGTCTGCCGCATGTTCAGGGAAAGTCTCTGGCGGGTTGGGCCTGTTTGTTTACCTGCCGCGTCCACAGGTTCGGCCAATTGTGGCTCCCACTGGCCGCAATTTACTGCTCCAGGACAGTGGGGGATGCGGGAAGGGGCACGGGCCGAGGGATGTGCTGGCCACCCTTCCCGCAGCCATTGGCCTGGGGCGGTGAACCACAGCCAGTGGGAGCCGCGATTGGCTGAACCTGTGGACAGGGCAGGTAAACAAACCGGCCCGGACCGCCAGGGGCTTTCCCTGAACAAGTGGCAGACTGGCTTTGAGAACCACTGATCTAACATTCTTTGTGACTCTACAGCAGACTAATAGATAGATGTGCACAATGGAAGAAGTAACACACAACGAAAGCTTCAAAGCAAACAGCTAACATTCATTCATTCCAACTTCTAGCCCTTGAAAAACAATGGGGCAAATATTGAGGGGGGCAGGGAGGAAGTCACTAAACTTCCAGAGAAAACAGAACAGTGAGCAATAAGTAGCACTGCAAGTTTAGCAAGAGTTCTTGCCAGACATCTTTAATAGAATTACAAAAAAAGCAGATGAAAGGAATTAAGTAGATTAAAAAACTTAAAGTAGTCTCAGACCAATCTCATGTGGATTGAAAACTGAAGATCTCTAGGAAAATAGGCAATGATAAACATGTTGTGTTATGGTGGGGGCAGAGGGGTAAGGGATGTCGACCACAGAGACTGGCATCAGAGCTGGTCTGATTTAACTTCATTACTGACCTGGAAATGGGAGTAAACAACATATTGGTTAGAGATAGCAGATGACACTAAATTGGGGATTCTGCACCACCTCACAAGCGCAGAATTAATGTTCCCGACAGATTTTTTTTTCTCAAGCAAAATAATTGATTCTAACAGGAAGGTAAAGCGAAGTCATGTGAGGGGTCATGCTACAATTACATCTTTTGCCCACCAGGGGCTGATGTGGTATCAGAAGAGAGGGCAACTGGCTCATGAGCAGGAGAAGCCAACTGTAGAGAGGGAGGAGGCAGATGCTGTCTTCCTTACAGCACCCTGCCTGCAGGGCCAGGTAAGGAGGCATGGAATTGTGGGGGGACATAGAGAGCGGGGTATATGGGGCTGCTGGAGGGGTCACGCAGACTGGGGTTCATAAGAGCTAGTAAGGGGAGACAGGGGCGCGGGAGCACAGAAACTAGTGGGGTGACAACAATAAGCAGAGGCTGAATGGGAATGGGGGTCCAGGGCCACAGGGGGATACAGGCAGTTATGCCTGGCTGAATGTGAAGTGGGGGTACAGAGACACATGGAGATGGGGCAGCTATGCGTAGCTGAGTGAGGATGCTGGGCCACATGGGGAGTTGGGGTTGTCATAAATAGATAGCTAAGGGTTAATGTTTCTTTTACCTGTAAAGGGTTAACAAAGGGAACCAAACACCTGACCAGAGGACCAATCAGGAAACTGGATTTTTCAAAGTCAGGGAGGGAATTTTTGGACTCTGAGTCTTTTGTCTGTCTCTCAGCTATGAGAAGCTTCTATCTTCTTCTACTCTTCTGTGTCCAACTTGTAAGTACAGGTAGAAAAACAATATAGGCTTTTATGTTGTTTTGGGTGTATTTACATGTGTGTAACTTGCTGGAATGTTTCAAATTGGATATCTTTTTGAATCAGACTGTTTATTCATATTTTCTTATAAGCAATAGCCCTGTATTGTCACCTGATGCAGAGTTTATATTCTTATGTCTTTTTCTTTCTTTTTTTTTTATATAAAGTTTTCTTTGTAAGACTTGTTTGAGTTTTTCTCTCTGGGTAGGTTAAGGAACAAGGGGAGGGAATTCTCTTTGTGTTAGATCTACGGAGGGTAAGCTCTGCAGCACCAGGGAATTGGTGGGAGGGGGAAGAGATAGGATCATCTCTGTTTCCTTGTATTTGGGGTTTGTCTCTTTGTGGAATAAAGGAGACATGCTTCTTGGTATTGTGATGTAAAGAGATTGCATCAATACTCTCAGGTTAGCCCAGAGAGGAAAGTCTGGGTGAGAGAGAGGGAAGGGAAGTGGGTTATTTCCCTTTGTTGTAGGCTCAGGGTTTCTGAGTCTTGGGGTCTCTCCAGGGAAGGTTTTGGGGAGACCAGAGGGGGCCAAAACCCTGGAAATTTTGGATGGTGGCAGCGAGATCAGATCTAAGCTGGTAAATTGAGCTTAGAGGGGTTCATGCTAGCTTCTCAGTTTATGAACGCTAAGGTTCAAATCTGAGTAGGAAGCTATGACAGGGGTGTAGGGCCACATGGGCATATTTGCAGATATGCCTGGCTGAAGGGGGTGTGGGAGTGCAGGGAAACACAAGGACAGGTTCGGATGTGCCTGATTGAATGGGAGAGGCTAGAGATCAGCCAGGGTCTGCATGGAGGATGCTCCCCAACTTCCTAACAATTGCCCCCCCTCCAAAAAAAACCCCAAACCACCTTGTTCCATACTTCCCCCACCCACACCCAACAATCCTCCAGATTCTCTCCCAGGCTCCTTCTCAGCAATTACTTCCCTCTCCCTCCGCTCCTCCGTTACCCCCAACTTCCCAAAGCCTTTGCAGTGCTTTGGAGGGCTGCGGGAAATACGTTTCTGTATTGTACTTTAAATGAATTGTTACTCAAAGCTCTGTATTGATATGCTAGTAAGGAATCTATTTGTCAAAAACCATTTCCTGAATCTTTTTTGTTATCTGTATTGTTACGGACATACGTGCTGACAGGTATTTTGAAACAAACTACCAAAATAATTGAAACTGGTGTGATTATATTGTTATTTTGACAAATAAAATATGCAGAATTTTACAGAATTTTAAAATAGTGTGTGCAGAATTCTTAATTTTTTGGTGCAGAATTCTTCCAGGTATAATTGGGAGTTGTGAATACCATCCAGGACAGAAAGATAGTAAGAGGTTTTGAGAGATCAGAATTGTAATCAGAAAAGGTGAGATTCAGCTTGGAAAAATGCCAGCTAATTCATCTGAAAAATACTCAAACACACGCACCTAATAGGAGAAAAGCATCTGGAAAGCAATAATGGCTTAGAGATCCAACTATGCAATACAATACGGAAAGAAAAAAAGGCCAGTTTGGGGTGGTACATGCAGAGTCTGTAGACCACAGAGTAGGGAAGTTAACAGTCTTTTCTTTATATTACTCTGGCCTCACTGCCTCTGAAGCACTGTTTAGTTCTGGGCACCTTTCAACAGAAAGAAACTGGTGAGAGTGGGGAAAAGGAACAAAATGATCAGCAGGCTGGAAGGAGTGGAATAGCTAAATTAAAGAACTAATTGTATAGTTTGTGTAAGACATCTGATGGAGAATGACTGGATGATTCTCTACAGGTAACTGAAGGGTATATATACCAAAGATGGAAAAAGGTTACAATATGTAGGCTAGCACTAGGATATAATTAGGAATAATTGGAAGAAATTAAGAAAAATTTAGAATGAGTTTTATGGAACAAATCCCAATAATTAGTTTCAATAAGGTGTGGGGCAGTGTCCCAAGGGAAGCAGAAATACTGTCACTTGGGACATTTACAATTATAATCAGATTGTACGCTCATCAGGACAGAGACTATTTTTTAGCCAGTATTTGTACAATGCCAGGCATAATAGGTCCCTGATCCTGATTACTAAAATACAAACAAACTGGGCAAAGCACCAATAAGTATAGTATGGGAAACAATCCTTCATTTGCAGGAAGATGAAATTGGATAACCACACTGGTCTTCTCTCTCTAATTTCAATGATGTTTCTACATTGTGAGAGGGGGAATCTTACTAAATACAATCAAAGATACCACCAAGGCCCCCCACAACACTATCCAAATTATAGACTGTGGAGAACAGAACATTTCTACCCAACACTCAAAGACCCAAATCAGCACTTAGACCAGAAATGTGGCTTATAGTATTTATCTGCATGGGAATAACCTCAACAAAGCAATAAGCTGCCCAAAGAGGACAGGGCCTACCTGCGAAGGGTCTGTCACCCGCAATGTGACCACATCTTCACTGGTGTATTTAATAAACAGATGGCTCTCATCCAATAGCTGCATTTTCCACATGCGCAGCTGCCTCAACTGATCAAAGTACTGGAAGAACCTCCTTTTTGCCATTGCACTCCCATCCTGCTCTGCCCTCCTCCACAGGTACACCAACAGTCTGTGTTTCAGAGAATTTATGAAGGGCTCTTTGTACGGGTTTGCCATCCCTGTCTGAGTGTCTCGCTGCACTTCTGGATAGACAGCAGACAGGGTCAGGAGATCATCCTCATAGCAGAAGCGACCTATAGTCCGTACATCAATGAATGTGCCCTCGGGTGTCACTTGAAAGACATGAATAGTCTGCTGCTGCACAGAGAGAATAGCCAAGATATTCTTATACAGGTATAGGCCCTGGTTGTGAGACAATATGACTTTGTCACATTTGAATGTCCTTGTGTCACACAGTCTACCTGTGTGAAGATCTATGATATGCAGAGAATAGTCCTCCAAGGGGGACCTGGGATTAGGGGTCACTGACTCACTGTTACGATAAACCTCAAAAAATGGGGGGTGAGGTTCCTCGGGCAGGTAGGCAGCAGAGCCAACAATTACATAGCGACAGTCATCTGTGAACAAACTGCACTCGCGGTTCAAGTGTTCGCCATTGGAGGCCACGTTGGTGATATGAAGCAAGACGAAGAAACGTTCAAAGAGCCGCCCACGGATGTTGACAGATCTTTGGTCATTGCCATTGGCCAAAATCTCTCCCTCATAACCCTGCAGGAGATCCTCTGCTGCTTGGCAGCCCTGATACTCGTAGATCTCCAAGGAGGTCTGGTCAGAGGAGAAAGCAATGAAGTAGCGTCCATCGGGGGAGAACTTGCGCAGGAAGCAGGGTGGCTTCTCAACGTTGACCACAGTAAAGTTGGGGAAGACATTCTGGTGGAAGACCCGGACTTGGTGCCAATGAGTGCCAGCCTTACCAGAGCTGATCCTTCGGTGCTCCAGGCGGTGGATGACATTCTGGTTCTGGATTCTGCGGGGCCTGATGGTCGGAGCATCATGATCCATCACTTCATCGTTCCCTGGGAAAGAAACACAGAGGCCGCTGTACTGGACAGGGAGCAGCACGACCCTATACCAGACCGCGTGTGGGGGCGGAGGGGAGATGGGAGAGGGTCTCCTGGGGGTGCAGGGGCACCGCGAGGGTAACACAGCTGGGACCCTAGAGGCGGGGAGCTCTGGAGATGCCTGCTGAGAAGAAGGCGCGCGGGAGACTCCCCCGGAGGCGGCTCCGGTGTCAGGGGCCGGTAGTGGGAGGCTCACAGAGTTAGCGGGGCCTGGGCGCCCCGGCAGACGGAGGTTGCGGTTTCCAGACGCCGGGGCGCTGCAGGGCCGCGGTCCCCCGGGATGGGCGTGCGGCGGCGAGAGCCGGGGGGCGTCGCGCGTCTCCTCACCTCTCCGAGCCACAGCGGGATCCCGGAGCCTCCGCTGTCCGGTCACTCTATGGCCGCCGCCATCTTTCCGCCAAGGCGCCGCTGTTAACGACTCCTCCTCGGCCTTGGTGACGAGAGCAAGAGGCTACGGCGCCAGCCCGGAAGTGCTTCCGGCGGCCACGGGGCGGGGCGTCAGGTAGGCGCCGCGTGTCAGCCGCAGCCGGCAGACAGTGACCCCTGGCGGCCGGAGGAGTCACCGTGGGGCTGGGGGAACCAAGGGCCCTTCAGAGCCGCCAGGGACCATGGCAACCACGGCAGCCGGGCATCATGGGAGATGGGCCCCACATCCCCAGCAGTGCAGGGCACCCCTGACCTCCCCTCACCTAGGGCAGCGGCCAGGCATCCCCCAGGAGGGAGCTGTACTCACTGCACCCTCCAGAGCCAGCTGTGCCCCCTCAGGCATGCCAGGCAGGGTGCAGTGCCCACCCTAGTCCTGCCCGTACTCCCTCGCCTTACAGCCATTGCTGGCAGATTCCGGGGAGAGCCTGGCTCTGAGGGGCATGGCGGGTGTAGGGTAAACCCCGTGCGATCTGGGAACTCTCTCCCAGGTGCACACTCCCACTGCCCATCGGTGGGGGCATTTAGTCGGTGTCTCTGGGTTGCCTACTGGGGCCAGGGTTTCTGCAGTAATAGCTGGGAACTACCCTACTTCTCTTGTATGACATTTTGGGGTGCAATCCAGAGGCAAGGGGCTGTGTCACCCCTGCCCATCAACCGTGGGTGCCACACAATGCTTTGCTGTTGTGGCTCCTAACCTGGACTCCTGCCAAACAGCATGCAGGTCACACCCTGAGTGTCTGTGAGTAGCCACAGTCCTGGGCCAGCAATTCTGACCCCAGCGGCCTGTCAGCAAACACCAGCCACACTCTGGCTTCTAGCAACTTTGATTACCACATGCAGAGTAACCTCAACACACTCCCAGTCCTGGATTTCCCCCCCAAAAATGTACTGCCCTCACCTGGATAGATCAGATAACAAAGGTCTGTTGTCCCTGTAAAGCAGTGTTTCCCAAACCTGGGACACTGCTTGTGTAGGGAAAGTCCCTGGCAGGTCAGGCCAGTTTGTTTACCTGCTGCGTCCACAGGTCCAGCCAATCGCGGCTCCCAGTGGCCGCAGTTCGCTGCTTCATGCCAATGGGAGCTGCAGGAAGCGGTGCGGGCCAATGAACGTACTGACTGCTGCTTCCCGCAGCCCCCATTGTCCTGGAGCAGTGAATCACAGCCACTGGGAGCCGTGATCAGCCAAACCTGTGGACCCGGCAGGTAAACAAACTGGCCCTGCCCGCCCGGGGCTTTCCCTACACAAGCGGCGGCCCCAGTTTGAGAACCACTGTTCAAGAGAGATGGATAGGGAGAGAGAACTTGAGTGGTTTTGCCTCTTACTTGTATAGTTCAATCACCCTTTGAAATGTATTTTCCAGAGAGTGACCCTTAAAGTTCTTTCCAGTGGAGGGCAAGGAGACATTTTGGAGGTAGGGGAGAGAGATTTCATGCTGTTCCTTCTCTCCCCTCTGTCTGAGGACTCTGTTTCCAGCTCATATGCAAATTGAGATAAACACACCTCCCTTTGTTTAAGACCTGCTTGATCAACTTTACCTGATGGCTAAGTGACTTTAAACATGGGCCTTTAACATTATACGGGGGGAATTTCATAACGTTACACACCGTGTTGCTACATACATTCCACCGTGATATTATTGACCAGTGAGATATTAGTTTTCAAATATTTCATAAGGTGACTACACGAGTGCATTCCATTACACTTTATCATAAACGTGTCTTTCCAAAATGTGTTGTGGGCGTTCCCTCCTCAGGACTGGGACTGATGCGCCATCCCCCTCCTGTACTGCCCCACTGCCTACTTTCTTCAATCCAGCTCTCATTGGCCATCTGCCATAGAGCCTTCCTGACCCTTCACTTTCCAGTATTTCCTCCCTTCCTGGGAAAGCACCATTGCCCCAGAAGAGTTTTGTACAGCCTGAAAGCAGAAAAGGCTGATACTGAATGTGGGGAGGGCACATTGTGCCCCATTTCACTGCCCTTCTAGTCAGAGAGAACCATGCTCTTCCAAGACTCTAATGCTCTCTTCACATCAGTTCTCAGAGAAGAGTCCCTCCCCATCCTCCTCCCTGAGGATTGCTGGCTTTGCTCACTCCCAGTAAGGTTATCACATTCCTAATTGCCACTTGGGAATAGATTAGCAGTCAAGGAGAGCAACAGTTTTGCTCACTGAAAATGTCCATTTCTAAAGGGATATGACCTGGCCCCTTGTGACCACCAAATTCATCACATTTGTGATCCAAGCAAACTGGGAAACCTGGTCACCTCCAGAGAAGAGAGTCAAGTGTGTGCTGTCGCATTGCCACCTGGTCCTTCAGTGAGGCAGTGAAAATCGTCACAGGTTTGAAAACCTTATTCCTGTTTGACCTCTTCCTATGGCAGTGGCATAGCCAGGTTCTAAGAGCATGGAGAGTGAACATATAAAAAAAGACACCACCCGCTGCGACGCAGCAAAGAAAAAAAAAGAAAAACCCAAGTCTTGCCGCCGAAGACTGAAGAACCCGCCGCACTGAATTACCCACTACTGAATTGCTGTCGAAGACCCAGAGTGACTGAAGCACCCGCTCCCGAATTGCCACTGACCCGGAGCTGCCTGTGGGAAACCCGCGCTGGATTAGTCCTCAGCCAAGCAAAGTAGCAGGCACTCCTCAGTGGGCACAGGGAGCAGCGTCACCAGGCCGCCACAAAGCGAGGGCGGGAGGAGCAGGAGAAGCACCGGCCGCAGGAGCCGCCGCCGCAAGATGCACACAGTGGAGCCCAAAATGAGTGCCGCCGAAGACCCAGACATGCTGGGAAGCCCCAAGTGAGTGCTCAGGGGAGCGGCCTCTCCTCTTGTTCCCCCCCTAGTTGCGCTATTGTCCTATGGTGGTTGGAATATCTCTCTCCTCTCAGTGAGAGGTTCACCAATGTTCCTACTGTGTATTTTGCATTTAATTCAACAACAGCCCCTGTTGTTGTAGGGTGTGGTCATTGAGTGGTGTAGGGATAGGATATACTTCCTGTTACCATTCACTTCTGACAGTCCCTTCCCCTTGTCCTTAATGAACATTGTTTTGTGGTGGGAAGCAGCAATTAGAGGAGACTGCAGATTGAGACAGGGTCTTTCCTGAGGTCAGATTCAGCAAAATGGCTTGGAGGGCAGAATTTCCCCTTCCTTTTCCCACATCCTCTCCCATCCACCAGAGATCTGCATGACTCACGCACACAGAGCCCTGAGTTTCTTAAATAGGGACATCTCATTCTAGAGCTCAGACTGTTTCCATGCAGGCCTTCTCCAAGGACTAATTGCAGTTACATTTACATCAGCACAGGAAATGTGGTGTCTTCACCATTCTGCAGACTGCAGGGTTGTAACTGTGGTAACTTTGGCCTTTGTGTCCAGATGGCCACTAGGGAGAGACACCCAAAAATGAGAAAGAAATAGGGAAAGCATTGAGCTGAACACTGACCCAGGGCCTCCATTAGTGTATGGTCTATGAGGTGTGTATGGCCTCCAGGTTTTCAGAGCAGCTTGTTTGCAGGAGGACATGATTTTGTTATCAGTCTATTTTATGGTGTATTTTTTATGGGATTCAGTTTCCAAATAAGTTATTCCCCAGGGCAGTAAGCTAGCAACGAAGTGATGCCATTCACAGTTCAGAGTATGGTGTGTTGCGGGTGACAAACAAATAGAAAAGGTCATGGCCCACTCTGATCTCTACTGACCCCCACAGTGGGGCCAAAGGGAGAGACAACTCTCAGTCCCCATTTATGTCCCAACAGCTCACCCATAAACTGCAAGGCTGGCCCTGAGCTGAGCTGTAGCCTCTGTCTCAGTACATATCGGCACGAAAGACATTGTGAGCTGCAAAACATATCCTGGTGCTGCATGGATCTGCAGGAATGAAACCATTATTGTAAAATGCCTCTTATGCAAACACCTTCCTCCCAAAATAGCTGAGAGGCAGAGAGAGGGAAACAAAGCAGGAATTTGGAGTCGGATTCTTTCAACAAAGAATCATCTGCCTTTTCTTGTAGTCGTTGGGGGCCAGCCGCACCAATCAACTTGAGCAAGAGGGGTGCTCAGCACTAACATTTGCAAGGCAAGATAGGAACTATAGAGCTAACTCTGCCCCCTCAGCCAACTTTCAGCTACTGGGACTGTAATTTAAACATACAGGATTGAATGTAACTGTCCATTAGAAGGCACTGGCAGAGCCATGCTGATACAACACAATCTGACCAGTGTGGTTTGGGACTGTTACGCCCAAATAAGGCCATTCCAGTTTAGCTGCAGTTTCAAAGTTACTTCTGTTGGCCCTGCTCCTGTGAGTCAGTGACTTCAGTGGGAGCTCAGCATCCGAGCAGATCATGTTTGTTGGTAGAACATGTTCAAGAAACAATGAGCCATAGAGTCATGTTAAGCCAAATTCAGCACTAGTGTATTTAAATCCTAGGTTGTACTGTACCCAGATTACAATACATTTCTATCCATTCTGACTGTGGGGAATAATTTCTCTCTCAGATGGTTTCTGATTGAACCTCAGCTGTTCTCATATTTCAGTAACGTTTCTGGGTTGGTCCCATCACACCTCCACCCCTTCTACCTCTCACCTGTGCTGTACCAGCAAAGATTATTTATAGGGGAGAAGCCAAGAATTCCCCCGCATCTCCCCTTACCTCTGTATGCTTAGCAATTTCCTAGCCAGGGAATGAATTTGTCTGCTCTTTTTCTGTGTGTTTCTGTGGCTTGCATTGTCAATTGCAAACTGTATCACTTCACACTGTTTACCTTGCTCCACAGTCTGGACAGCTGTGTGTGGCCTTTCTTCTTGCACAAGTAAATAGCTGTCCACTGGCTGCCTCTGCTGCACTGGGGGCTCAAGATCTCCAGTCAGTGCAGATCAAGCCTAGGCTTCACAGCTCGTGTTGAGTTAAAATCTGCGGATATTTGATGGTGGGTGGTATTTCTCTACCCAGGCTAAGGCAAATGCAATTTTGTGGGACATACTTTAATATACAGCAAAGGCTGGTCTGCCCTGCACAGTAAACACCTCATCTTTCCAGAGATATTGTTCTAATTCCAGGAGTTGCTGCTGGTATTGCAGGGTGCTGGAAAGCGATCTGCAGCATGGTGAGAAACTGCAGCTGTCTGGCCTCCATTGCCTTGTGTTTGTTAAATAGGAATCACTGATTTCTCTCCATCCCCTTTTTCCCTTGCATGCACATGATTCTAAGGGGATGCTGGATTCTAAGGGCTGAATTCTGTCCTTTGGTACATGTGTGAGGCAATCTCTTTTATTGGACCAACTTCTATTGGTTAAAGAGTCAAGCTTTTGAGCCGTACAGAAAGAAGAGCTCTGTGTGACTCAAAAGCTTGTCTCTGTCACCAATGGAAGCTGATCCAATAAAAGATATGATCTCACTCACCTTATCTCTCTGATATCCTGGGACCAACATGGCTACAACTACACTGTGTGCGTTCATACGTGTAACACACTCACCCCATACACAGGAGGAGCTTTGACCACGTGAGGATTTCAGGGCTGCTCCCACAGTCCCTCCAAAAAGTTTTATCCACTGCCTTACTCTTTGGAGGTCTGGTCAGTCTTCCCCCAGATCTCAGGGTTGCACATGCTGTGAGATGCAGTCCTAGCTGATTCACTGAAGTAGTTTCTCAGAGTACTGACTTTCTGCAAAACCTTTCATCCAAATAAACAAGCTACAAAATGTATTCTACCTAAACTCCTCCTCTGCCCGTCTGTAGCCTTGAACACTGATCTCTCTAGTGACACAGTCCCTTGCCTCTTCCTCTATAAACCATCTTTTCATTTAACTCAGTACCAATCCACCTTCCTCGCCTCACGTTTCTTTCAAACCACATCCAACTCACCCAGGGCTCATAAACTCACACTCAATTTTTCATAATGGTGTATTCTCAAGAGAGTCCTGGTTCAGGAAAAGGACGGGCCATTACAGACCAGCGATTAGGTGTGTTGGCAGAACTGTGTGTGCGCAAGGGGGTCCCTGGGCTAGACTCAGGAGATATTATGGGTTAGGATTAGGGGGCAATAGCAGAGCTGTGTATAGGGAACCCAGATCCAGAACAGCAGGGAATGTTGTAGGTCACTAGTTGGATGTATTGGTAGTATTGTGTGGGGAACCTGTTCTGGACTAGCAGGTGGCTGGAGGTCAAGATTGAGTTGCCGTGGCATTGCAGTGTGGAGGCTGGAGAAGCCCAGGGCTACAATAGCAGGGGATGCTGCTGGTCAAGACTGAGGAGCATCGCCAGACCTGAGTGTGGGAAGGCTGCCCATCCCCCCTCTGTACCACACCTACCTTTAGCCAGTAGCTTTTTAGTCCCTCACTTTCACTAGAGCTACATTAATAAAGGTTTTCAATCAAATCCATTCCTTGTTTTTCCCCTTCTCAACTATTTCTTCCCATCTGTGCATGATGTGGGGACTATAACTGGCCAATTAGCCTGGCCGGTGGGTGTCTTCTTTACCTGGGTAATGACCAGTGGACGATGGGCTGCTGAAGAGGGGCAGCACTCGGTTGTTTTTAAAGGCCCTGAAAGCTTTTTGTTTCTCCTCAGCTTCATGCTGCAAACTGAGGCTTGCGTCTGCAAGGCTTTTAGCAGCTCTTCCTCTCACGCCCTTTGCATTAGTGACACGCAGCGGCGGCAAGGAAGCGGGAGCGGGGAAGATGCACTAGAGGGATATTTGCCCTTTTTTCCCCCCCCTTTCCTTTTTTCTTTGAAAGGAACAAAGTCAGGGGTCCCTCGAGTTCCATTTGCCGGCTGCTGGCCTGTCCCCTCTCTCTGAGGTTGAGTGGTTTATTAAGCATTCCTGGCACAGGCAGTGCAGGCACTTTGAGTTACTTCATAAAGCAGGGATATAAGTGCAGTAGATATAAAAGAGATATGGGACTGGGGGAGGGGGTGAAACAGGGTGATGTCGAAAATGCTAGAATTCTTTATCACATGGCCAGCAGACTGAGTGGGCCCCTGCTTGCTGTAGGGTAGAGAAGGGATATTGGAGCTAACCTATCTATGGTCTGTAGAGAGCCTGGAACCAGGCCCCATATACAGATCCACCCACCACCAAAGGCTTCGCTACAGTAAACAAAATAACTTCCTGCTCGGAGGCCTCATTTATGTGCTGCAGAGACCATCCCATCTAAGGAGACCTGAGTGCAGTGCCCAGCCCAGCAGCCCTGGGCAGGCTACGCAAAGGAACCAAAGTGGTGCAAACTAATAGCGTCAGGCTCAATTCCCAGCTCTTCTCAAGCTCACTGCCTGGGCATCTTGAGGAACTGGAGAGAAGTTCCCTCTGGGAGTCTCTCTGTAAGCCCCTTTGTGAGGATGGCAGCACAGCTGTGTGAGTGAATCAGGCTCAGAGGGCTCATACTCTCTCCCAACTCCCTGAGCTTTGTGAGTAGCTGTCCTTGCCTCTAGTGTCTCCTGGAGCCCTCCTGTCCCAACAGCTAGGCAGGTGCCTCCTCCCTTGTTAGTAAAACTGGGACTGGGGTGCATGAGGGTCCCAAAGGCTCTGTACTGGCTGGCACAGAGCCTATCACCCAGGTACCAAGGTGAGAGGGAGTTAGTATTTCTCATCCAATGGATGATCTGAAAATGCTACTATATATATTTTGTTTTCAAAATGCAGCGAGGGGAGGGTATTCACCACCAATCTTATATTTGGTGGAGGCAGAGAGGAACATCTGGTTCCTCTGGGCAATATCCTGTATTAGAATTTACTCTATAAATACAAAACAAAGTTGATCCTTGGGCTAGGCACCATATCATCCATGTATCTGTACATTGCTCAGTACAGCGGGTACAGATGCTAACTTTCCCGTGTGCCAGGGGGTTCTGGACTCCTGGCTCTGCCCCAGGCCTCGTCTCCACTCCATCCCTTCCCCCAAGGTCTCGCCACCCATCTCTTCCTGCCCCTGCTCCACTGCTGCCCTGCTTCTTCCACTCCCTCCCCCAAGCGTGCTAAATCCTGACTCCTTCTCCCCCCCCACCCAAGTCTCCTGCACGCCACGAAACAGCTGATTATGCCAAGCAGGAGGCACGGGGAGGGAGAGGTATTCATGGTGCCTGCTGGTGAGCAGGACATGCTGGGGGGCAAGGGGGAAGTGATAGGGGGACTCCTCACCACCCACAATTTCTTCCTCATGGGTGCTCCAGCCTCAGAGCATCCATGGACTTGGCACCTATGACAGCGGGACCCTGATCCAGACAAAGGATTTGATGCAATAGAAATTTTAAATGACATTTTAAAAACTATGTGAAATGAATGTTAAGATTGCAGAGTCAAGCACTCGAAAGCTAGGCAATGCCAGACTCTAGGTTGTCTGTGCATATGCACTGTGATACAGTCTTTAATTACATGATCACATACTATTTTCTCACAGCATCCCAGCCACATTCAGTGAAGGTAACTCTTCAACGTTTCTTTTATCCTCCACATTCAGTGTGTGGCCCCAGGCCTTCCTTACTGCACACTATTCAAACCCTGCTCTGAATACAGAAGTATTAATTTCCTCGTTGGCTTTTCTTTGGCACTCATCACTGTAGCATCTGAGTGCTTCACAAACATGAATTGATTTATCTTCACAACCCTTTTGTAAGATCTAGGGGGATACCTGTTGGAAATTGAAGTACAAAGGGGTTTAGGTCAAAAGTATCCACTAATTTTGAGAGCCCAATTTGAGATGCCAGTGGTCTGATTTTTCGCAGTACTTAGCATTATGTAGCATTTTCTGTGTTAAAAGCACAGCTCTCATTGACTTCAGTTGTATCTGCGAGTGCTCAGCACTTCTGCAAATCAGACCCCAGGGTCTCGGGCACCCAGCAAATGAGGAACGGATAATTAGTGAGTGCCTGCACAAAGCTTGGGTTAACTGACTTGCCCAGCATCATGTAGGAATTCTGTGGCTGTGGCTGAGGCAGGGATAGAATCCAGTTCTCCAGGGCAGCATTCAGCTGCCTCACTCATGAGACCCTCACCCCACTGCTGTGTTTCATCTTCACACACTGGACTCCTGTACTTTAAGCTTCCTGAGTGTGAATGTGTTCCTGTGCTGTCTTTTTCTTTGGGCTCTCTGGAACACTTCCTGGGCACAGGATCTTTGCCTGTTACCTTTGTTTGGAACTGAGACCTCACAATCCAGCTGCCCTAGGTCCCTAGGATCTGTGTTGATCCTGCGTCAGCTTCCCAGCTCCTTAAGTGCACCTTTTCCCAAAGCACCAACCCCAGGGCACTCTGGTTTACTGTATCTCCCCCCAGGGACATGCGATACTGGAAGCACATAACCCCCAGTGTGTTTGCTAAGGTTTCTAACACAATTACTCTTTACTTTAGATAGCCCAAGAAATATACAGAGCTAGACAAAAAACTAAACACCTGTAAGCATTGCCCTGCCTCAGTTTCCTCCAAGCTGCTTGTGCACCAGCAGAGGGAGCATTGAAAGCACAGGAGAGACAGTCTCCCTGCTTTCAGTTCCAGTGTCCAGCGCCACAGCAATTGGCAACAGCCCAGGGCAGCACTTGCAGGGAAAGTCCTGTTCAGCCATGCAGCCGTGGGATGGAGCATGCCCAGTCACTGTGTGGGGATGGTGTATGCACTGTCCCACAGGGACCGACTTTCAGCTTTCTTTGGAGATGCTCCACCCCTGCTCCACTCTGAGGTCTCAACCCCACTCCGTCCCTTCCCCAAGTGCCCCTGCACTGCTTCTTCTGCTCCACTCTGCCCGCTTCCCAAAGTGTGTCCCACCCTCATGCCACCTCTTCCCACCCCTGCTCTTCCCGCTCTCTCCCAATGCCTCTCGCCCACCACTGAACAGCTGATTGGTGCTGTGCCGGAGGTGCTGGGAAGGAGAGGAGGAGCTGATCAGCGGGGCCCATCGAACAGTCTGTTTGGTGGGTGGCTGGTGGGTGCTGAGCACCCACTATTTTTTTCCATGGGTGCTCCAGCCCCAAAGCACCCACAGAGCAGGTGCCTGTGCATAGTCCATGTCAGAGCTGTGAGACATTGGAGCTTGTTCCGTGCAGATGGAATCTTTGGAGAATTTACCTGCCAAACTCTAACAAGTCCCTGCGGAGCATGTGAAAACAGAGACTTTTCAAAGGCTTATAACGTGGCCCAATTTTAGTATTTTTTCATGGGAACAGGGAAAAGGCTCACCCCTGACATCAGGACACTCCCCCTCCTGCCGCCATGCCCACACCCTGCCAAACTGCATGTCCTTGCTCCAAGGAATGGAAGTGCTAGAGATTCTACAGGTGGAAGAATTTTTTTTGACATGGGCAAAACAATGTATTTTTTCCGATTCTCATTCTCTGAATTATCTGAACCATTGATGCTGAAATTTTCCAAAATGAATTCAGCCAGAGAAAAGACATCCTGCATGGGACATTTCAGTCCAACAGTTAAAGTTTGGCAAAGTTATAGGCGACTGAAAACAGGATTTTATGATGGAAAGTGTCTGGCAACCTGAACTATAGGCAGCACTGCTGGGTCCACCTATAATCATAGTTATTATTATTTTTTTATTATTATTATTATTATTACAACAGGGTGAGCTTCATCTAGCCTAATTATCTGATTCTCCCCAAGAAAAGACTACAAAAGCCCACATCTGAGTGTGTAGGATACTAAAAATTGTTTAAGAGCCAGATGGCACTAGAGGGGTTAGTGCAGAAGGCCTCTCACCTCTGGAAAGCTGAGCTCCAGCTCTGGGAACTACTGCAATTCAGGACTGAGGCTCATTGGCAGAGTTGTGTGGGGAGACCTGGAATGAAACAGCATGAGGCAAGGTGGGTCAGGATTGAGGAGCGACAGCTGAGCTGTGTGGGCTGAGGAGAACAGGACACAGTGGGCCAGGACCTTGGGAAATAGATGCCAGTTACTGCACCGAGACCAAATCAAGACTGGAAGAACAGTCAACATATGCACCAGGGGTGGCCAAACCATGGCTCATGAGCCACTTATGGCTCTTTTACAGTTAAAATGTAGCTCCCGGAGCTCCCAGCTCCACCCCCCATTCTCAACCAACCAGACTTGGGGGAGAGAGCTTGGGGCTTCTGCCCTGCGGCGGGTGGTGGGGCTAGGAGCAGAGATGACTGGGGGGGGCACAATTTAAAGGTTTGCCCCACAACAGCTTGAGTCACCATCCCCCAGGCATGCACTCCCCTCTTACCCTCAGCTGCCCCTTCCTGCAGCTCCCAGGTGTTAGCTCCACATGGAGAGGTAGTGGTAAAAAGCTTTAGCTCTTGTCATAAGCATAATTCCTAATTCTGCACCTTAGCGTCCAAAATGTGGGTGCCTAGCATAAACCCTCCAAGCTTAATTACCAGCTTGGATCTGATATCGCTGCCACCAGACAGGAATTACAGTGCCTGTCTCACTCTGGTCTCCCCAAACCTTCCCTGGGGGACCCCAAGACTCAGATGCCCTGAGTCTACAACAAAGGGAAATAACCCCTTCCTTGTTCCTCCTTATTTCCTCCCCGGCTTCCCCTCCAGGATGGCCCTAGGAGATACCATTTCAGTCCTGAAATGCAAACACAGAGAGATCAGTTTTCTTTCCCCTCACTCACTCGAGGTCCTGCAAAAGATACGCTTGCAATTCTGACACAAGAGAATTTTTCCTTCCCCTGTTTCCTTCCTTCCCCCCATTTCCCTGGTGAGCTGCAGGCTCAATCCCTTGGTCCCACTAGAAAAAAAATCCAACAGGTCTTAAAAGAAAGCTTTATATAAAAGAAAGAAAAAGACATAAAAATGTTCTCTGTATCAGGTTGACATATAACAGGGTCACTTGCTTAAAGAAAATGATAAACAGCCTTATTCAAAAAGATATCCAATTTTAACATTCCAGAAACTTACAACTGTTAATACAAAAAAAACAATAAAAGCCTATTGTTCTTTCTACCTTTGTATCACAAACTTGGAAACTGAAGATTAAGCTTGAAGATAGAAAGATTCCTTCTCATAAGCCGAGAGACAGACAAATGACAACGACCCAACATTCTCTCCTAGTTTAAAAAATCCGGTTTCCTGATTGGTCCTCTGGTCAGGTGTGTGGTTCCCTTTGTTAACCCTTTACAGGTAAAAGAAACATTAACCCTTAGCTATCTGTTTATGACAGCTCTGCAGAGAGAGGACAGTAGCAAAAGCAGCAGCTCTTCCTGCAACTCCAAGCTGTTTGCCATGGCCTTGACCCTAGGTGCAGCTCCCGCCTTGCTGGCTCCAGCAGCTGCTGTGCAAGGAGGAAGCCCAGTGCACCATATGACTGAGCAGGGCCAGAAAACCCTAGCAAAAATCTAGGGAGGATGCAACCCCATATGTCCCCTTCATGCATCGCCTCTGGCTTCTTCCCAGAAGAAAGGAGAGCCTCAGGGCTTCAGCCCTGTGGAGTGCACCTGCCGGGGCTCAGGGCTTTAATCCTGCAGGGCACATGTGCCGGGACTCGGGACTTCAGCAGGAGTGGTGCTGAAGCCCTGAGTCCCAGCAGGCGCACCCCGGCTCCCGAACTTTTGACAGTTGCCATATCAGAGGGTCAGTAAGTTTGGCCATCCCTGAAATACACCAGACAAAGCTACATGAAAACACTGCTGAGATGCGGACCCTGAGTTGCACAGATCTTGATTCCGACACAGAACAGTAAAATGACCTCAAGGCGTGTAAGCCCTGTGCCCTGCCTTCTGCACAACAGACCTTGCAACAAGCAGCCATCAATAATCCACATCTCGCTCTGCACATCTTACCCTGATTTCCATGTATTTATTTTAACCTTGATTTTATTAAGTGTTCTTTGCGCGTTAGGCATGTGTAGCCCAAACACAATCGGTCTGGAGGCCGGGCAGGATCGGAGATTTCCTATTCGAATGAAGGTTGCCCAGGGCACCTGAGCCTGGCCATCCTAGTGATAAACACCAGGCAGGCTTTTCTGATTCCTTCAATGCAGTTTTTAAGTGCTGCTCACGTGTACGATAAAGGGAGAATATGGAGACAGAGGGAAGGGGACATAAAAGTGTCTTGAAGTAGCTGCAGGGGAAGTGCTTGTCTTCACAAGGCTGGCAATGAAATTAGAGGTAATTGTGAGGACCAAAGATTCAATAAAACCCAGGGAGGATGTCAGGTGAGAGAGGGGCTGCACGGCCATTTCTGTAAATTGAACAGATGTTCCCTGCTGGTGCCAATAATCAGTTACTGATGGTGATGTTAAACAAACAGTGCCAGGCCTGCCTCAGGTGCTGTAAAGCTGATAGGGACATCTGTTACTCCCACCTTTGAACTTCAGAGTGAGAGGCCAGGCTTCTTTCACTTTGGCTCTGGTTTAATGAGGCATGGTGCTTTAAATAAACCCAGCAGCCGCTACCTGTCTAGTGGACAGAGAGGTGAAAGGGCACTGGGGTGTGACAGGCATTGCATCTCCGCGCTGCTCCAAAGTTGCAATGCAGGGAGGATTCAGGAAAGAACTGAGGTGGATGATGGGTGTTCTGGGGCCTGTGCTGTGGCTCATGTCAATGTGTTCTCTGCATCTTCGTGCCTGGACATGCTGTTGCCAAAGGTAGTGAGTGTGGTATCGCCGGCTATGCAGATATTTACAGAGACTGAATGGAAATTGGACTACACAACTACAATATTCCCTGCTCCCCTGGCAGTGAGATGGAGTGCACCACTAGCTTTTCTTTCCCTTTTCTTTTTGGGTGAATGGTGGTGTCTATGAATCTTATAGGTTGAGAACGTTGGCCAGAGGCAGGTAAAGTGCCAGCAGGCTCTGAGCAACTTCCTTCTGCAGCTCTGACAGTGCTCCTCAATCTGACCTGCAGCACCTTTGCTCTTTCAGGACTGGGCTTTCCCACCCAATTCTGCTGCTGCATCTGAATCCCGACCTCTGGTGTATCGTAACTGTTCCTGTCCATCAGCCACTCCAGGGTGAAGTCATGTGGGAATGAGTGGCAAGTTTCATGGGGTGATCATTTACCCAGTTGACATGGGGATCAGATTGAGCCCATCAAACACATTCCATTTGTGATTTAATCAGAAGCTGAATTCAAGTGTTCAGAGGTGAAAGGCTAGTGTATTAACCCCCTGAGCTAGATGGGCGACTTGGTTATCCTCAGTCTTATAGCCACGTCCATGTTGCAAAAGCATGAGCCAGGACTTAAATGAGTGGATCCCAGATTCTCTCTTTGTCTCTCTTCCTCCTGTGTAATTAATTGAGATCCACCTTAATAGGATAAAACTAAATACTGAATAGCATCCAAACTCACACTGGCTGGCAGGAAAACAACAGCCAGACATAGAAAGGGAGAAAGGCAGCTAAATGGACAAAAGACCCATTTAAGAGTGTTTATTAGAGGTTCCTAAGCTAATAACATCATTATCACAATATCAACATGGCTGTAATGAGCCTGGTGTGTGCCAGGAGGGGCGATCCTCTTATGTGTTTTGACTAATCAGCTGGGATTTACATGATACATAATAAATCTTATTGATTCTAAATAAAATGTGCCTTTGGGAATCTTTAGCATTCACAGCGAGCCTGAGACAAACCAGGCAGCAAAGCTCTGTCTCCACTGGACTTGGAATTTTAAAAACCTTCAGACAAAAGGATTTAATGGAAAATATGGACAGGAATGAGCCTCTGAACTGCAGTATTACAAGAGATAAGCAAACATGTAGATATGCCTGAGAGAGGCAGCCAATAGGAGGGGGCAGGGAGAGGTTGGGGTACATAGAGAAATGGGGGTGGAGAGGGAGAGAGCTTAGATCAGGTTTTTTGACCTTCAGGGCATGCTGACAGACTTTATTTCAGCCTTTGCTGGAGGATGCTTTTGGTGTTTGTTAACTGATGTTTTATATAGAATGTGCCAGGAAGAATATACAATACCTAAATACATAGCAGAGTGAAAGGAGAAGGGGTATATTGTCGCAGCTGTACCAAGGCGGTTTGAAATAATTTTCTTTCTAGGAAGTTTTGGTGTCCTGGAGGAGATGGCCTCTCTGTTAAGGTTTGAAACACCTAGGCTCCCTAGAAACACAAATTTGAATAGCATCAGTGGCAATGTAATCATTTCTTGGGTCGTTACTCTAAATACTTTGTCATTTCTTCAGTAGGAAATTCCCCGTACCTGCTCTGTACAGACTTTTCTAGGGGACTGGCAGACAGTATCTGGAAAACTTGGGCAGCTCTGCATTAGATCCGGGATTCTGCATCTTCTGAGAAATGGCGATTTACTGTCTTTCCACGCTAGTTAGCAATAGGGGCTGGGCTGCACAGTCTGTGCTCGCTGACAAGCCATTTCTTCAAATAACTCATAAATTTAAATTGAATGCCATAAAAGTGTCAGGTGGGGAGTGAGATGCCACAGTCCATTTCCTGGCATATTTGTCAGGTGGGGTTTGCAGAGCTGTTTATATCCTTCAGGACATGCTGCTGTTAGGATTTGGGTTCTTGTTACATTGTCTCTAACAGAGGAAATAACCAGGCTGGCTGCCAGGGTCAGTTCAACACCAAGGCCTCCTCATTGCCCGCCCTTCTCCTTTGAATCTAATGGAGAGGTAACTGTTCCTGATTACAATCACGGAATTAATGAGCAGTTTGCAAGTCCATTTATCTTGGTGTCTCTCTGTTTCCTTTTTTTGATGTTACTAAGGAAATAACCATCCACCCCTCTGCTGAAGGCTACATGAGACACAAAGATGCATCCAAGCTGATGAGCACTTTCTGTGACTATTCCACCAAAGGCCCCAGGAGATCCAAGAAGTGTTCAAACAATGTCCCATTGCTACTTGTGACCAGCAACTGTGAGAAAAGTGCATTCCAAGTCCCCCCAAATTCTTTTGGGAGATGGTTATGCATTCCCTGAGGTCCAGTTCACTGAACCCTATATCACCCTGCACAAAAATAAGCTATTAATAGACTCCAATCTTGTGATCTGGCTAAAGCAGCAGAGAATCCTGTGGCACCTTATAGACTAACAGACGTTTTGGAGCATGAGCTTTCGTGGGTGAATACCCACTTCGTCAGATGAATGGTGTTGGGTATTCACCCACGAAAGCTCATGCTCCAAAAAGTCTGTTAGTCTATAAGGTGCCACAGGATTCTCTGCTGCTTTTACAGATTCAGACTAACACGGCTACCCCTCTGATACTTGATCTGGCTAATCTTTCTGGGGTCTCTGTGGTGGCTGCTCAGTAGCACTTACTGGGAAAGAAAGGCTGGTAGCAATGGGATGTTAATGGAACAGCACAACTTAAGTTCACAGCAGTGGCTGGTGAAGTGCACAGAAGCAAAAGAAACAGCTCCTTTTCCAGTTTGCAGAGAAATCTCTTTAAATTCATAGCCCCAGTAATGCATTTTTTCACTGAAAGTCTTTGAGTTGGTGCAGAGATCTACAATACAGACCTGCCTGCAAGTCATGGGACCAAGAGTGCAAGCAGGGCGATACTCTCCGGTACCCCATACCTGCAAGAAATTTCTAGCCGGTACAGGGTACTGGAAAGACAGGGCCCAGCATCCCCACTGGAACACATGGCAGGGAGCCGAGTAGGGGAGAGGGCTGCGCTCTCCTCCTTAAAGGAGCAGAACAGAGCTAGGGAGGTCATTCATTCTTTATGACTTTAACAGCACAACACATATGCTAACAAACTTAAACAAAGGCTTTGTTTAAGTTTGTTAACATATCTATTGTGCTGTTTTATGTCGGTCAGGAGTCCTCAAGAGGTGTTTAAATAAAACAGTGTTTTATTCTGTTTCTCCCCATTGGTCTGAATTATCCATGACATTTATGCTGCATGACATTGTGTCCAAATCATTAGAGGAATGCCTCTGCTTGCGCTGGCCAGAGGATGTTTGGATTCTGATGTCAGCCCAGTTCTGCAGCCTGACGGGAATCAGTGGTGTCCGTCCCCTGTGTAAACACAGAATTCTTCTTTGCTGCTAAACTAGTCTAACATGCATTTTGTTAACTGGAACTGGAGCAGCAAAACAAAAAAAACAAATGCCTCATTTTCCAGCTTTGTGGGTGAGAAAAATATAAGTGAAGATTATAATGCCAGACACTGATGGCCTTAAACCTGCTCCCTAAGGAATCTGCCAAGAACTTTGCTGAAAATATGTTCTTTATCTTAGCAGTGGAGCTAAGACTTATCACACATCTGCCCACCTGTATTTGAATGAAGCTCCTTCTGATCTGACAGCTCAGGCATTGTCAACTTCAACCAGAATAATTTACAAACTTGGAACCTAATCCTGTAAACCCTTTATCATGTGATCAATCCCATTGAAGACAATGGGGCTATCTGTATGACTATGGACCACTTTTGTGGACTGATAAGAGTTTCAGGAGTCTGTTCCTATAAAAGAAATTGAATCCTCCATTGAACGCAATGTTTGGGTACAGTACCATAAAGCAATTTAGGATACAGTTCTACTTAAAATTTGTCTTTTAATAAGTCATACATATGCTGAAATGGCTCCTCACCCAACTCCCATATTCCATATAAACAGACTGAATACTCCATATTTGGAGGGAAAGTGAGTAGTTAAGCATGTTGATGTTTGTATATACAAAGGGGGGCATCAGAGAGGGTGGGGAGAGAGTGGTGGCCCCAGGCTGGGGTGTGGTGGGGAGGAGTCACATGGGAGGTTGCATGCCCCCTTTGTGTTCCTCCCATAAGCGTAGTACTAGCAAGAAATTATTTCTACTTGCACCAATGCATAGGACTAATAAATATTCTCTCATATTGTTGTTTCAGATGCCATAGCACTATTAACAGATTGTAACCAGGTGTCAGACTTCAGGGCTCTATGTTGCCAATGCATGCTGGCAATTAGTTCAGATGGGGCTTATTAACACCAACTCAGGAGTATAAGCAGCTGCGAGCCTTTCTGTTTGGAGGAGGGGGGAAGGGGGGGAAGGGGGGGGAAACCTAGAAGCAGTTAGTGCAGGTCAAAGCCTATCTTTGTAAGTGCAATCCTATCTTGGGGCTTTGTATATTAAGAATAAAGACAAACGTCAGGAAGGAATGGATTTGAACCATAGCCAGTGTGTATCTGTGATGCAGTATTCACAGATATTGTTTTGTTAGTGGCAAAATCATCGTGCCATGAAACGTCAGTTGGTCCCACCACATAAATCATCCTGTTCAATCTCAAATGAGGCTGAATGTTTCACTCCCTTCTGAAGGTGAGAGTTTCCCGCATATTGTTATTTATATATGAAAACAGTGGAAGGTATTTGAAAAGCAGAGTGATTTTGGGTGCTATATGTAATGGTTTCCAGTTTTGATTAAAGGTCAGGTTTTGTAGAAGTCCTCAAGGTCTGAGTTTGGGATCTGATTGGGGACTGGAATGAATTAAGATTCTGGTGAAGGACATCATGATGTAGGGGACAGAAAGAGTCTTTTTTAGAACTAGGATTTCTCATCTAAGAATCTTTACTTCAGTCCTTTTCGAAATCTTCAAAGCCCATAGACAGGCTAAACCCTCTTAGTTTGAGACAGACCAATCTGTTGATGTGTGACACCTTTCACCTTGTTCATTCTTTGTAAAGTTCTCTCTCCACTTAACCTGGTCCCATTTGTCTCCTCTGGGACACAGGTTTGCCCTTCCGGTGTGGCATCTCTTTACTATTATTTGTATTGTGGCTCCACCTAAAGGCCAGAGGCAGGATTTGGGCTCCATTGTGCAAGCAGCTAGGTATGACCCCTAACCTCAGAGTCCAATCCAGACTTCTCATTCTGTTTGTGAGGCCTGAATGGAACAGGAAAGGTAAGTGTTTTCCATATCCAGACCAGTAACACAATCCCACACCTGCTTTGCATTGGAAAGCTTCTGTTTCAGGTCTGTTTCACCATCTCCCTTGTGTGCAGAGAGCAGGCACTATGCCCCATGTATAACTTTTCATTTCTTTGGTATAGGAGCAACTTTTCTTCTGATGACTAGGACTTTTTTTGTATTCTTCCTTATGCCTTTTACTAACAGCCTGCTGGATCTAGATCTCTGTGCCTTCTTGTGCGCAATGAGTGGCCTATTGTGGCAGATAATGGAGATGCTATGAGTGAGGGGCAATGGATTACCTACTGCATTGTGGATTTCAAGCCACTAGGCACACCCTTGAGTGCCATGCTGCTACAGAGAAATGTCAGCCTCTCTCTTTGTAAGGGCCACACTTGTAGAGAAGAAAATGCTTCAGTTTCTGAATCTTAAACTAACCTTCCCTCCAAGGCTAGCAGTAGGCTTCAGAAATAGCAAAAGCCACAGGGTCTACAGAGTGTTGCTGAACATTAAGCATGACTTACACATTGTGTCAGAGAAAATACAGCTTTCTGGGGATTTGCTCAGAAAATTGTTAGTACAGATACTGTTAAGTAGTTAAGATCACTTCAGCCTTGAATCGTATTTTTTATCAATCGTCAGACCCATTCCCTCTCAAGGACTGAATTCTCAGAACACACTTGGCTTGTTAATTAAATTTCAACTCCATATGAGAAGAGATTAAAGAGACTACGACTTTTCAGCTTGGAAAAGACGAGACTAAGGGGGGATATAATAGAGGTATATAAAATCTTGAGTGATGTAGAGAAAGTAGATAAGGAAAAGTTATTTACTTATTCCCATAATATAAGAACTAGAGGTCACCAAATGAAATTAATAGGCAGCAGGTTTAAAAAAAATAAAAGGAAGTTCTTCTTCACACAGCGCACAGTCAACTTGTGGAATGCCTTACCTGAGGAGGTTGTGAAGGCCAGGACTATAACGGTTTAAAAGAGAACTAGATAAATTCATGGAGGTTAAGTCCATTAATGGCTATTAGCCAGGATGGGTAAGTAATGGTGTCCCTAGCCTCTGTTTGTCAGAGGGTGGAGATGGATGGCAGGAGAGAAATCACTTGATCATTACCTGTTAGGTTCACTCCCTCTGGGGCATCTGGCACTGGCCACAGTTGGTAGACAGGATACAGGGCTGGATGGACCTTTGGTCTGACCCAGTACAGCCGTTCTTATGGTCTTATGTTCTTAACTCAGTGTGCATACAACAGCCTCATGAATGCTTAGGCTGCTAGGTCATTGGGTTATCCAGCATCTTCAATGAACTCTGCCATTCTCAGCTGTCAAACCATTTGTTGTCCAAATAATCTACAACTTGCCTTATGAAAGCTTCCTTCAGAATGGTATTTTATGCCACTTAAGTATAAAAGGCAGTATTAATGCAGTTAGGTTAAGCACTCTAAAACCTAGCCTTTAAAGATTCCTATGTAGGATGTAGCTAGTCAGTTCTGCAATGAGAAATCTAAGTCCTGCATTTTTTTTCTTTAGAAAGGATCTACCAGCATAGTGTTTCCAATGCAAAGCATCCTGCCTTACATTCAAGTACCTTGAACTTCAGCCTGGAGAGGCAGTGGAAGCTCCATTCCTTCAGTAACTGGACAAGGAATGTAAGGAACAATCCAGCCCTAGGTTTTCGGGTGGGCAGGCACCTAGGTTTTGGGGTGGTTTCAAAGGTCTTAACTATCTCTAATGTCTGAGATTTTTTACCATGCCAAAAAAAACAAATCCACCAAACAACCTTAATTCAGTATTTACTTACCTCCCAAGTCTGCAGGGAGATTTAATTGATGTTTGTAAAGTATTTTGAGCTCTTTAGGTGGAAGGTGAAATGTATGATCTTTAATAAAGTATTATTCAGAAGTATGAACTTCACTTCAGCTGTGGGTGAAAATGTTCTCGGTGTAGGCCACTGGGATGACTTGTGTTGTCCCCAAATTCGCAAAACGTTAGGGGCCACATTTTGCTCGCAGTGACACTTCTGCAACCCCATTGACTTTAGCAGGGTGGCAATGGTATAATCAAAGCAGATATTGACATGTTGTCCATTTGCTTTAAAATTCCTACTTTTTTCTATGTAGTCCTTTGTGTGTCTGAGTCAGGTTATGTCCTTTTGGGGCCAGGACTTTGTTTTGATTTGTGATTTGTAAAACACTATGTACCTTTATAGCACCATTTAATGTGGCAATACGCTTTCCTTTTCATCATAGTGAAACAGCACAAAATCCCATTTTAACTGGTGCCCAAAGCTCTTTTCACAGCTGAAAATGGCAAAATTGTATTGTTACCTGTACTGCACTGGTGGCTAAGGTCATCCCAAAGGGATCAGGGCCCTATTGTGCTAAATGCTGTGCAAACGCTTACTGAGAGCTGTAGATAGTTTTAAAAAAAGTTGCATGAGATCTTTCAAAATGATCCTGACTCTTGCAGTGACCCATGTTGACAAAGCCAAAGGAGCAAGGCAATGGGACTTGCCATCAGCATCTGTTCCATCCATCAAGATGACATTAGTGAGCTCAACATGTGGCTGCACATTGAGACCATTTGGAAACTGAGGCTAATGCAGCAGGTAGCCACCCACTTGTTAATCAGTGCATCGCTTTGAGAGCAATTTATACCCATTCACTGGTAACCAGACTGGCTACTTAATAGCAGGGCTATTGACCTATAAAACATGAAATGGAATGGGAGCTGCCTGACTGAGAGGCCATCACACTCTCTCATACAATGCTGCCACAACTGGAGCCCTTTCTGTATATAAGAGAATAATATATTCTGTGAATACAGGGCTCTCAGTAAAGCATTTTCTGGGAGGAGTTCTTGACTTTGGAATTGGTTCCCCCACTTTGTCTGCCAGAGCACAGATGATTAATCTTCCAGGCATCCCCCCATTGCTTTCATTTGGAGAAGTGGGTTGATGGACATTGTCGTTAAAGGGGTTAGTTTGTTAAGATGATTTCCAGGCCACCTATTAACTATGCCGAGAGGATGACAATGTTTTAACTCTTGCATGAAATTGTTGTAAAGGGCCCAGAGCTTGAGATGGGCACTTAAATCATCACTATCAATACCTAGTTAGGTATTTATACCAGACCCAGGTAGTGTCTGAACATCTTGTATACTGAGCCCTGTGGGGTCACGTCTCTGCACTGAGTTCCAGGGGGGAATCTGGAAGTGTTTCAGAGATACAGCTTTCACCCCCTTCCTCCTATCACACTCCTCTACCTACCCAATCTGTTCTAACTCTTTCAAGTAAACAGCAAATTCTCCCAGATACTAGGCCCATTTGCTGACTTTCAAAAAAGGATAGAGCCAGGAAGGAGGGCAGCAAATTGATTTGAATATGTCTATAGCTGGGGCAAGTAATTCTCCTGCAAGGAGTTAAAAATAGGAGCAGATGTGTGTAAGAAGGTTATAAAAAGGATATGCAACTGCATTTTAATCCCCGTTTTAGGAACTAAGGCTAATTGGTGTATTCCTTAACTCTGAATGGAACCCAGCCTCTTCTCTCCTTCAAAGACCTTCTTCCTATTCATAGTCAGATGCAAAACATCACTTGTTTAGGATTTGCTCTAAGCAAGGGAGCAGCTAAGCGTTTTCCACTCTAGGAGCTACTGCTAGCTCTCAGCAGAGAGAGAGAGAGAATAAATGAAGATGCTATGGTGAAAGAGATGTGCAGAGGCACAGAGGATTTTGCAAATCGGGTAGCACCTTTGGGCAGCCCTGCAACGCTTCTTCCTTAGCAAGGCTGGCCCCTGTGCTAATTGCTGTGGATGTACACTGATTCCACCCCCCACCCCCATGTGGGAGGCACTAGGAAGGCAGTTTAGCAGCACCAGGATGGATGATGTGTGCACTGACATTTGCAATCTGTTGCCATGGTCGCCGGGGGACTCTTGTTTTGAAGTCGGATTTTTCTCCCTACCTCTTTTCGGGTGACGTCATGGATGTCCACGGTGGTGACAGGCCACCTGTGGGTTGACCAAGGGTTTAAAGAGACAGTCCTGCAACAGGAGCCCCGGCTATTGTCTCTGCACCTGATAACAAGATGGGGCGCAGCAGCAGCCCCTGCCCCATCCTGCTGCTGTCAGGGCGGAGGAGTCAGGTGGGCCAGGTGGCAGGACACGGCGCAGCCTGTCCACCCCCAGCTCCCAGCCAGCACAACTCCTACAAGCAGCGGCGTTGGGTGAAAGCCTCCCTGGCGCTGGTGGAGAGCGAGGCGCAGGAAGAAGGGGAGATGGCAAGAGGTGAGGCTTCGTTTCAGGCTGAGCCCCCTCCTCCTCCCGGGGCTGCGGGAAGTTTGCCGGGGAGTCCCTGGGGCGCCAGCGCCCGGGAGGCTCGCGGAGTGAGTGCGCGTGTCCAGGCTTGCAGCCGGCAGGGGTGGCTGCCCTCCCAGCTCCCAGGTAGCGGGGCTTTTCGCAGCCTGCCCCGGTCCCGTCCCGCGGGGCGTCGGCCCCGGCTTTCGTGGGGCGGCAAACACGCGTGTGCCCCGGCCGCAGCTGGAGCGAAGGGGCTCGGCGAAGTAGGGGGAGACCGGAGAGGGAGAACCTGGCGCTAGTTCTCCCGAGAGCGGTGCCCGTCCCCGCGGCTGCCATGGGGCCCCGGGGCAAGCCCGGCTCGGGAACGCCAGGGGCGAGGGACCTCTGGCGGGTTCCTAGCGGCCCTCCCCCGACCTCGGGCTTCCCTGCCCCAGATCAGAGCTTGGCAGCCGGGGACGCTGCTAGCTGCATCTGCTTCTTCACCTGCTCTCCTCCCTCCGCCTGCCTCTCCTTCCCCTCTGGCTAGTGTGTTCCTCCCTATCTCTCACTTCCATCCCCCCCACCCAGACACACATACAACCCGCCTGGTCTTGTGAGGACCCCGCACCGTGAAACTGCCCCGGGACTCTGCTCCTGCCAGCTTCCCCCTGGTTCATCAAGAGCCTAAATCGCTCCCCCTTCCCTGCGACTAGCGGTTCTGCCCGCCTTTCATTTCGCTTTCCAGTCCCGGCTTCCCGTCTGGTCCCGGGAAGCGGAGCAGTGAATGCCATCCTAGCATCCTCTCCTGGAAAACGGCAATCGCCCTTTTGCGGGACTTGTTGAATGCTAATAATTTAATTCAGCAAACTCTCGATTGCGTTATTGGGCTTTAATCTAAGATCTCAGAGGATCTCTCTCTCCCTTAGATCTCCCCCCGCCCTTGCAAGAGGAGAAAACGCTTTGCTTTGACTTCTCTTTAGCGCAAATCGAATTGGAGAACAATTGCGGGCCGTGATTTAACAAAGGGGCTTCATTGCGTGTCACTGCCACCCTCACTTACTCCGCTGCTGTTTATTAAACGGTAGCAGCCAGTGGAACTCGTGCTCAATGGCTCGATGTCTGCACTTCTCCATCATCGGTGCGTCCAGTCCTTCTCCTTTACTTCTCTGCTGAACATCACCCAGCAAAAAGCACCTCTTTTTCCCCAGGGTCCCCCATCAAAGAGATCGATTGGGGAAGGTGGGGGGACAGGCGAGAGACAGTTCAGGGTGGAGCGCTGGCTGCAGTTTGGATGGTGGGTAGGAGGTTAAAGGCACTTTCCTGGCTGAGGTTCTGGTTCTTCCCAATTCTTCTCTCTTCAGTGACCCAGTTTAGCCACCGTTTTCCTCCAGTCTCCCTCAGCCTCTCTTGCTGGGGGCAGGGCGGGATGTCCAAGTTGATGAACTTTTGATGTGCCGGGTCGCGTGTCCTGTAATATCCTGAGGGTTAATAACTGAAAGGCTGGATTGGGCTGCCTCTGTGCTGCGCGGTGAATGGTAACCAGAGATTTGTCAGGTGAGCGATGTCAGCAGAGCCTTGAGAAGTGAATGGCCCCGGTTTCAGTACCTCCGGCGGGCAGGTGTGTGAGGGTCCGGTCACACCTGACGCGTGGCCCCAGGGGCAGGCTGCAGTACCATTTCAGCACCAGCAAAGTGGACAGCATTTCCCCAGGCCGTACCTAGTCCGCGTCCTAGCAGCACCGCAACCGCGGACAGCTCCCTGCCGAGCTCTCTGGTTGAAGCCTTCAGACAGTGTCCTTGTCCTTGCAGGCTGCAGGACTCTGGAAGGAGGCTCCAGGGCCACTTCTGCCTCGCTGTCTCTTGCATTTATATTTCGATCTCTGAAAATACCCTTCATTCTGCTGCCTATCCAGCCCCAGCCAGGTCTAGGCTCAGGTGGGTGTCGAGGCAGTAGACGTTCCTGTGGTGGGTATAAACTGGCGTGTGGAACAGGCACTGTTTTTAAATTGAGTCAGACTCGGGTTCTCAAGTTCGGAGGTGCCCACAATGCAGCTGTGCGCTTTGGCAAAGCCAGAGAGCTTGGTGCCTTGTCACCTGCGCTGGGCACTAGGCAGCGAGGAGGGCCTGGGGCATGGCTCTGGCATGTTGCCAGATGGCCTGGAAAGTCTCTGGCAGCTTCAGTGCAAATGGGGAAGACGCTGCTGCTGCCCGCTGGAAACAAAGCTACCAGGTGCTGAGTGCAGAGCAGAAATGGTGTGTGTGTGTGTGGCCTTCTCCAGGTATCCTCTACTCATGAGATGCCTGGAGTACTTGTGGCAGGGAACATGACAGTCATCTCAGGAAGGGCAGAAGGCTGCAGCAGAGCCAAGGGGTTTGAGAGGGTGAGGTGGCAGATGCAGCTTTCTCCGGATTTGCAGTGCTCCTACTGTCCATGATTCTTCCATCTCTGGGAGGAAGGAAGCAGCCAGGCTCCAGTGCAGGTAAGCGCCTTGCATTATTTCTTGCCAAGAATTGAAATATCACTAGTATGGGCCTGGTTGGGGGGATGGGATCTGAGTCTTGTGACTGGCTAGAGAAGATGAGGAAGGAAGAGTGGGTTGTGTGTTTCCCCGCCATATGGAACTGCTTTCCTGAATGTATAAATGTTTTAAAAACTCTTCAATCCACTCCCCCCAGGCTATCTTGTGCTCAGGTTTGCATATCAGTGAACCAGATCTTCCACTGGTTTAAAGGAGTGTAGCTCCCTCCAAATCAAAGAAGCTGCACTGGCATACCTGAGTAGAGCATCTGGCCCTTGGTGTCTGTCAGGGCTTGTGGAGGGTCTTGAGTCAGCCCCTGGGACTAGCTCAGTTTGCCTCTGAACAGAATTCCTTTCCCACCCAGATCACAACGGGTGGGTGCTATTCACAGATGAGCTACTAGGTACTCTGTCAAATATCCCATCCCCAGTAGACAGATTTTTTCCCCTACAGCAACAGAGCAAATATCTCAGCTCCCTGGTGTGTCTCTTGTCAGAGAAAGTAAACATCTCCACTTCCTCCCCTGCCTCACCTCAGTATTCATCTGCAGACAAGTCTGTTGGTGGAATTTACTTGCACTGATGTTGGGGTGATGATAGCTGAGATTGTCCAGGGTGCTGAGAGCTTGGACTGGTCCTTCCTTTGTTCAAGGTAGCAGAAAAGCAAATAAAGTAATAAAATGGATATCTCCCACTGGGTGGGAAGCTGAGGCTGCTGCTTCCCTGGGTTTGCACATCTGTTTCTCCCACTTGCTACAGCAGCACAGGGAGCTGAAGTGCTTTGGCACACATTGGGTTAAAATCTCCCAACAGTCAACCCCAGGGGTCCTGTCCCTGGATGGATTTTTTGTTTGTTTGTTTGGGGGTTAGGATAAGGGGAGAAGTAATGGGGTGACTCCAGCCAGTGATGCAGGGGCACCTTACTGATTAGAAGGTTCAAATGGCCTCTGCAGCTGCATTACTCCAGCTTGAATTTAGAGCTGAGAAGGGCAATGAGGTCAATCCAAGAAGAACCAACAACTGCACACTCTTCTATATAAAGATTAGATATTTGAGCATCTGCATAGCTCACAAAGGGGCTAAAAATAATCCCCATTGCAAGCAGTAATAAGGAAGCCCCCGAAAGCCTGCTAGCTCTTCCTCGAACATATCAAGGGTGCTTGCTATTGGAAGCCTATACAGTGATGGATGAAACCTTTGAATCCAGTGTTGAAGTCAACTGAGCCATCCTTACCAACTGGCACTTTGGAAGACACTTATCACCTGTGCAATAGCCTAACTGTCATGCCACTCAGGGAGAGCTGACGTTTGCAGTAGTGACAGATGAACACAAAGGAAATTCAAGAGGCTATCTGAGCAGTACCTGCTGGTGCAGCAGAAAGGTGTGCAGGAGTATCGGTCAATAGACAGGAGGGAGTGTTTAGGAACCCACTGAAAGACCAAGGCCACCCTCTCTGGGGAAATTCAAGGGTTGAACCCTTTGGAGGAAGTACAAATTCTAGGAGAGTGACTGTATGTTGCTGTTAGCTACAATTGTAACAAAATGCCTGTATGGCAAGAATCAGGAATACTAGATAATATCCTGTTGCTACTGTCATCCAGCCTGAATCAGTTGCTTGTCAAATGGTAAGCCCTCTGTGGAGTCCCGATGAGGACTGGACTAATCACCTATGAGATCTTCCTTCTTGGGCTTGTTCAGGGCAGGCAGTTCTTGCTGGCTTTGCTCTTCAAGGAATGATGGGAGTGAGACTAGCCATAACTTACTAGCTAACATGTCGATTCATCTTATTAGTGTACATGTTGTTGTTAGTGCACCCTAAGGCCGTTATATGATCTCAGACTGAACTAGTAAAAGATGGAGTGTATCCACAGCTGCCAGAGGGTTTGTTGGTCCATCTTGTTAAATATGTTCTTGAGATGGCGCCTTTCTGGGTAACTCGCCTGATGGAAGATTAGCAGGGTGACCTGGGGAAGATTTTAACTGTGTTTGCAATCTCTGCTGCACAAAACAGCAGAGAAGAGAACTCTGAAACCATGGCAAGATAATGCCCCCATCAGATTCTATTTGACAATTATAGCGGGTGCTAGATTGGATTGTGGAGATCCATGAATGTAAAAACCACTTGGCTGGAGGATTGCTAGAACCTGACCTAACTCTTTTGTTGGCACTATTAGTGTAGTGGAAGCTTTTGGGCAGTGTAATTAACTGCCTGTGGTTACTACTAGATATCTACAGTTGTGGGTCAAATATTAGTACAATCATGCCCATAATGTGCTAGGTCTGTACTGACGTGGAAAGGCACAGTTATGGGCTTTGAGCTTACATTCAGAAAAGACAAAGTGGGAGGGATACAACATGCAAGGAAGATAGCTGAAGTGGTCATTGTCTATGTCTTGATAATCCAAAGGGTTTTTGTTTGTATTTCTTAAATAGCAGATATCTAAATATTTATATTTTTATCACTTTAAAAAAAATCCTAGGAAGTTCCATACAAAAACCCCACATTAAGAGCATTACAGCTGCAGTTGGCATACACAGTTCAGGAAATACCAGAGCTATGGTTGCTTGTGCATCCTGTAACTCTGTTCCCATGCATTTCTTTTATTTAAAATAAGTATTCTCATTTCTAGAGAGGAAAAAATTGTAAAAGTTGGCTGACAGATAGCAATTGCACATTGTGCATCCTTCCTCTTAACAATAGAACTGAAGTGACCTAAAATAATTTAACATCCTTTCCTCATTTGGTGGGCCTCAGTTCAGGATAATACTTAATCTCAAAGTTAAGCATGTACTTAGGTGCTGTCCTAAAGAGTAATCGGGACTTAATTTTGCACCTTCTGAATAAGGTAGGGATATTGTGGAAACAATAGTATGCAGTCATGGAATTATAATAATGTATTGAAAAGCTAATGCACAAGGGGACACAGTTAAGGTTATGTGAGTAATTCTAGACTTCTGATTGCTTGATCATAACACTTCATATAATTCTTGCATACAGTATCTGATATCTGCCCCTACATAGTCTGCATGATTCATATTTAAGAATGAAAACCCTCATTTTGTCCGAATGTGGATCTAATGGATAGGGACAAAATGATCTCAGGTTTTGTGCCCTTGCTGTGATTTGGTCTGGATTGTGCAGAATTTGCAAGCGGATTTTAGAAATTGATTCCACCGGGAGCTAATGACCCATCTTTGTGTCTCCAGTATGCAGATCGTCTTGTGTGTGCGCAGCATGCATAGTCTCTTCTGGAATAATATGCAGTCTCTTTAAAATCCACCCTATTAACTCTGTTAATTCTATTGTTTTCTCTCATCAGCCCCCCTTCACCCACAAGAGAGAGCAGCACAGAGCCCACTAATTACACTAACAATGGGCGTTCTGCAATGTGTCTTTCTGTTTGTCAGTTTCATTATTTTCTGACAAAGCCAACAGTTTCAGGGGGGCTGTTCTCCCTTCTCAGGCAGCGTGGGATACAGCGGTAAACACCAGGAATCCTCTGGATCTAGGAAGCAGCTGGAGAGGAAAGCTTTCTGCTTACTCCCCCTCACTAATATTGGCACAGGCTTTAGCGGGGATATTTAGCTCAGATCTGAACTGAAGATTTCCTGGTTTGACTCCAAAAATCTACATGCCCCCAGTCATCTGGTTAGGAGGCTTTTCCTAAGCCTAAAACAGGTGACCAGTTTGGTCCTTCTGCAAACTAATGCTCCCTAAATCCCCTCTGGCATTTTGTACACACTAGAAGGCCTGCCCAACTGCTTACAACCCTCCTTCACAGGACAGGAAGGAGAGGGGAGTGGTACCACTTAATTTCAGACAGAGAGTGCCCCAAACCCAGTCCACTGCTATCCATGTTGATTGGCATCTTTGCACAATAGCCCAATTCCATGATCATGATCATGTGTGATGTCTTAGCCCCCCTGATCTATTTGGGTTCTTTCCTTGTCCTGTAAGCTTAGTTTACTGGAATCAGGATTGTCTCACATATTTTAGGAGATGTAGCAGCCTCCCTTTGATTAGCAAGGACCTCTTGCATTAGCTGATGGAGATGACCATAGGTGCTAGAGCTTCCTCTGACTGTGCTCGCTCCCCAGGAAGAAGCACGGTCGAACTGCTAAACTGGCAATCTAAGGATGTCTCCAAATACCAACTACCAAAACCACAAATACGGGATAAAACACGAAATGGCATGGAATTTTTTTAAGGGTCCATCTGGAAATTGGAGCTAAAGGGAGGTGTCCTCTAGCTCACTTCATTCCTCTCCTTTCTCCCTCTCTACTGCTCCTTTCCATCTCCTCCCTGCTCCAAATGTACCATCTGGCCACACTCATACATGTTAAACAAATGTTTGCCTCTGTTATCAGTGTGTGCTTTGCCTTTCCCCCTCCAGACAGATGGAGGCTGGATGTGCATGGAGCCCAGGCCTGCAGCATTCATGTGTGTGAATGATAAAATTGAATTATTTATGACCATGTGAATAAGGGTGACTGCTGCTGAGGCCAAACGGAAAGGGCTCCATTACGTGCCAAACACCTGTTGCTATGGAGAACTTGGCTCCCTCTCCCCCTTCCTGTCACTGGCTCCAGACATAATTACCTCTTCACACCAGGCTGGATTTCTGATTGTTGCTGGGGGGGTGCTCACCCTCTTCTCTCTGGATGTCTTACTCTCCCTTTTTTCATTCTGAGCGTGGCTGATCCTTACAGTAGCTGTGTTTTGGATAGACAGTAGGGGAGCAGAGTGAAGACCTGGGAAGCTAGAGCAGTTCACTCTGTTCTGGTGTTTCTATAGCCCCCATCACTGTTGCATCTGAGCACCTCACACAAACATCAATGGATTTACTCTTCAAACATCTCTGGGAGGCAGGGAACTGTTGTGATATCCACTGTGCAGCCGGGGACCTGGGATGCAGAGAGGCTGTGAATTTCCCAAGGTCACATACGGACTTTGTGGCTGAGCCATGACTTAAACCCAGCTCTCCCGAGTCTCAGTCTGTTGCCTAAACCGCACCATCACCCTCCTTCTCTGCCTAGACTGCCCAAGACCCCCTCTGAGAGGAGCTGCAAGAAAGGCTCCAGGCAGTTCTGCAAAGAATGAAACAGAGTGCGGGAATCAAACCAGACAGTCACCAACTCTAATGCAACATCACCCTCCTCCTAGGCCACAGGATGAATCCCGCCTCAGTGACTGGGGCTATATCTATGAGAGGGGGCAGTGCTCTGCATAAATCCCGCTTTCCCATGGGCGGAAGGGAACTAAGGTTAGGTCTCTGAACTCACAATAAAGACTTGGGCCTTTTTGCCTGTTGCCTGCTGAGGAAGCTGTTAAGATTTAGCTGTGTTGAGCATAAACCCCCTTTCTTCCCTCCCCCGCCAAGACTGCATTCCTTGCCTTAGGGCTTGTCTACACTTAAAATGCTACAGTCACAGATCTGCGCCACTGTGTGCTTCCGTGTGGAAACTACCTACATGGGCAGGAGGGGTTCTCCCGTCAGCCCAGGTAATCTACCTCCCTGAAAGGTGGTAATTAGGTCAATAGATGAATTCTTCTGTCGACCTAGTGCTGTCTATGTGGGGATTTAGGTCACTGTAATTATGCTGGCCAGGGGTGTGGACTTTTCACACTGCTGACCAATGTAGTTTTGCTGACCTAACTTTCTAGGGTAAATCAGGCCTTAGTTAAACAATGAAAAAATCCCAGCCTGGGTTGTGTGCAGCTGCTAGGCCACCCATAAATATAAACAATTACCCATTCCAACTCCATTCAGAACTCCAATGGGATTGTGCTTGATTTGGAAATAACCGGCATCCTCCTCATCCATCCCACCAGCCAAAGGGCCTGGGAATGAGATCGGGCTTGTTTTCCCCCACCCGACCCCCCATTTAAGAGATTGTCAGAGCTGGACCCTCCAGCTGCTCAGAATGTCTTTGATGTCCTGGATTCCCCTCCCCTTGGCAAGAGTGTGCAAAGGCTTCTTCTCTCAGACTTGAGAATTCAAGGCTAGCTCCAGCCTCTGCCTTCCTTGGGCCTTTCTGCTTTTTGGCTCTGTAGCTGACTCATGTTGTCAGTTGTAGCATGTTCTGTCGCTTGTGCGCACGCACCACTGCACACGCCCCCGCCTGCCCTCTCAGACTCTGTCACTCTTCTCCACCCACCCACTGAGAGGCTTGCTTGCTGCAGTGCCTTGACAGTTACTATTGGGAAGATCCTCTCTTCCATAGGAGGGAGGAGAGGACATTAGAGCAGGGATTGAACCTTTGACTGGGGAGTGGGTGGCCTGCCCTCCCATATTAAGTCATCATGAACCAGTCCATGTTGTGATACACATGAATGCCACTGAAGTTAAGGATGCTGTGGGCAGGGATCAGAGGCCAGAATCTGCCTCCTGAAGCCTTAACTGTGATCATGTCTAGTGCACCCCTTGCATTAACCCTATACACGTTGCACACCTGTACCGGAATATCTCCTGTGTTCACCCCCCAAAATTTACATACCTCATTCTTCTGGGGAGGAGGTTTTCCCTCAGCCCTGCAACTGATCGCTAGTTTGGTCATCTCAATTATTCCGCTGTTCCAGAGTCAGATCTCCTGCTGGGATTCTCACATTGATGTAAACTGACATCTGAAAGTAGATGCACCAAACTGAAAGGATGAGAAATTTCATACACAGAATTAGGCCTCTCTCTCCTCCCCATACCCCACCCAAACGGATACAAAGGTCGGGTGTCTTGGCCATTGCGACATGACACCCCCCGCTCTACAAAGCGGGGCTTTCTGAGGCTTATCCAGGCAGGGTGCTCCCCACCTTCTCTTGGCAGGAATTAGTGATAGCCTCCCCGAGGGGGTTGATCCATCTCAAAGTGGCCTGCATTGTGGCCTGCTCCTGGTCCTACAGTGATGAGTTGTATTCTAGAGTTTATTGATGATCCCTTACAACATTAATGCTCAGAGGAGGGAAATCCGGAGATGGTCCTTGACAGTTGTGAATGGAGTCTTGAAAGAATATGCCTGACTTGCTCAGGCAATAAAAAAGAAGATCCCTGCTGAATATTACAGCGACTTTGTAAGAATGGCAACTTGGGCTTCTCTCATGTCTGGTTTCTCACTGATCCCACATCACTTTGGCTCACCTGAAAAGTAAAAGAATGATTTTTCTAACTGCCAGCCTACAAGCCCAGCCTGGGTACTGATAGACAAACTGGGCTCTGTCTGGCTCTCGCCTCATCCTCCCCAGTAATAAAGAGCCTGGTGGATTGCACAGAGTGTAACTGAGAGCAGAACTGGAACTAAGTGAACAGTTGTATTAATGATGCACGAGGTCGGACCAAATCCAGCTCCTCTCCCAGAGATGAGTGGGCTTTGCAAGGCTAAGAGAAATAAAAATCCGTTCACTGCTTATTTTAGTCACTGCAGTGAGCAGCTGTGACTCCGTTACACCCAAGCAGCAGATTTGTTGAGTAAGAAGGTGCCATTTTTACAGTCTCTTTTCAGACTAGAGCCACATTTTAAGCCAGCTGCTCTTCTCCTTCACTGCTGAACTATTAATGAGTATGAGCAACATTCTTTGCATTGCTGGGTTTTACCCTCAGGTCCCTCCTCTAGCCCAGTGTCCCATTTTTAAGGCTTCAGTAGATTCAGAGGAGAATGGCTTAGATTGTGCCATAACTCCCATCAAAACCATGTCAAGACAGCAGGGCTTAATTCCTGCAGCCCAGACGACCCAAGAAATCTCAGACCATCCTTGAGACAACTGCCAGGGCTGGGGGATTGGCTCAGGAGCCATTTGGGTGTGGGTGGACCCCTGGCCTACCATTTGCCCAGTCCCCGTTTGGTCTCGCTTCTCCTTGCAACTTGATGTGAAGGGAGGCATCACGGACATGTGGGAGGGGGGACAATTACTGTTTTGGGGGAAGCCCTGAGGGTTAACTTTGCTCCCCCACCCTCAACCTCTGTCCTGTAAGTAAAATTTCTCCCCTCCTCCAGGCAAGGCCCTAGAGGGTGCTAGAGGCGACCTCCTCCCTATGTGGCAGCAGTAATGGTCTGGACACATGGTCAGGAAGGGAAGCACCTGGCCCCTGGGAGAACAAATCACTGTCTGTCTGGTTAACACAGCCCTGAGGTAAAATAGAGAGCTAATTGTTGCCATAGTTACATGAAGTGGCCTTTCCAAAGAAGCCACGTCATCGCTGCTGTCACAAGGTTAAGGCGGTGGGGTGGGGTGGGGAGGAATGTGTTTTCTTTGGAAAAACCATGGCAACAGCTATTTCTAAGGGAACAGCTGCGCGTGTCAAGGCCGTGGGGAAAGGGCTGGGTTTTTCAATGCTATAGATGCTTTCAAAGCAAAAGCAACAGGTACAATGGTCTTTGCTGTACCCATCCTCTGCAGCGCACACTGCCCCATGCCAGCCTCTTCTCCCTGACGTAAGAACTTGCATACGAAACAGTTGTGGCACTTAGTGCAGTGAGTCTGTTATGGGACAGACTGGCACTGTGGGCTGTAGCATAACTTGGGCCTAGTGGACCTGTGGGAGGCAGAGGCCAACCCTGACTCTGCAGCAACAACCGGCCTCCGGTAACAGAAAACCAGCCCACTACAAGACAGTGCAAGGGAGATCTAGTCATGGGGGCAGGGAGGAGGGATGATTTTAGACCCCTAATTCCTAGTGCTGAGATTGGCTAGAAACAGTGTGGAAGCTCAGCATTCAGCCCATACAAAAAGGAGCCCTCGCTGGCAACTCGCTTCTGCAGGAACAGTGCCAATGGAGGCAGTGGCATGTAGCAGGGCATTGGCCTTTCATTCACAGTGGCCAGCATCAGCTCGGGAAAGTCCAGGCCTGCAACTGCAAGGGACACAGCTGGGTGAAGGCTATAGCAAGTGACAGACAAACGATCTGTCATAGAAAAGACTGAGCTGGCTTTGGGATTCCCAACCCTATATGTTCACTCTCCAGGAAAGTTCTGATGAGCAAATGCTTGTCGACAAGGCCTTCTGCAGAAAGAGAAGTGAACACTTATTCAACTGTATATTTGCACCAGAAGCGTTTGTGCAGCCTTTGTGAAGATTGTGGGTGGGTCAGCCCTCACTCAGAGAGCAGGGAAGTGACACACTGCAAATACCCCAGGCACCAGTGGAAGATACAGTTAAGAGCAAACAGGCTGACCTAAGTTATCTCAAACCATTATGCAAATACATATGGAGAACACAGTCATCCGAATCAAAGCCTGAACAAACAGAGAAAGGGGCAATATGTGCTGAATAAATTATTTGCTGTGACTAATGCACCGAGTCCTTGCAGGGGGTACCACATGTCAGGAGTGAAGTGCAGGGAGCAAGAACAGGACTGGAACAGTAGGGTGCATTGTGGGTCAGGTTTGAGGACCATCAGCAGAGCTGCATGGGAGCCCAGAACTGGAATGGTGGGGGGCTGCAGGTCAGGACTGCAGAGTTCTTTAGGGGCCCAGGACTCAGGTGCACTAGCAGAACTCGTGTGGGGGGAGGAGGGTGGAATCTTGTCCAGTCTCTCTCTGTCCTTCATTTCTGCAATGGGCCAAACTGATCAGAGAGAAGGAGAAGGCATGGGGAAAACTTCTCCCTTGCTGCTATTTCAAGAAGAAATGTTTAATTCTAAGATTAAAATGATCTCTCCTTGCAAGACAGACTCTTAATTAAGACATTTCCCTGAAGGAAGCCAAGATGGAAAGCCTGACTTCTCATTGTTCCAGAGCATTCTGCTGTTCATTTCGTGTTCAGTTACTGCCTGAATTAGTCATCTGGAGATGGGCTTAGGCTGCCTGCTCTCAAGAGAGGTTCTTCTGCACAAGTGCCATCTTCTCACAGAAACTAGGACTGTATTTGGAATTCATTCAAATTAGGCCACACAAACCCCACCCAGGATAACTAATAGTCAGTGCTCCTCACTCTGTACCTTGAAGCCAAGGCTAGAGCACAGAGCCACAGGCTGATGAGGGGAACTCTCTATTTAGTGCATATGGTTTCTCCTGTGCTCAGCCCCCTTTCCCCTCTCCCCGCCCTTAGCCATGTACTTCAGGCAGGGCACCAATTATTACAGGGACTTAGGGAGAAGGGCCTATTGACGGCGAGCAGCTCTTCCACACAGGAGCTGGGGTCAAGATCAGAGGCTTGAAGTCACAATGATAACAGAATCCAAATACCACTCCTGGGGTGGACAGAGCCATGCTTGGGGTTGTGTGTCTAGAAGAGATGTCAGGAAACTGACCTCTGACTTCTCACAGAACAACAGCTCTGCTCAAGATGGGACAGTGACCTGCTGTCGTCCTCCTTGCTGTTAGTAGCAAGATCCTGAGCAAATACAAACTTCCTGAGTTGTTCTTTACTTCTCTTTTCTACTGGTTTACTTTTGCCACAGGGAACCACTTATGGGACCAAAGTAACATGAGGTATGGTGTTTTCCCCATCTCATGCATATTATTTTAGTTCCATAAATGGCTCCCTCATACATTAAAAGCTGTGAGAAACACCTTGATACATCAGTAATAGAAACTGTGTATATGCCTAGTAGTATCCAGAGGGAGGATCCCAGTTGTTGATAGCTAATGTTGATGCTATTTTAAAATCCAAGGGTTGCAGGTTCTAATCCTAAGAGAGGCACATCCTTCCAGTTCCATATAACTATCAGTTAAACCTTCAGGTACTGCTGATCCCTGCTCTTGTACCATGCTCCACCTGTGGTATTTCGCTCCAGGAGAAATCTTCAGCTCAGGTATTGCTGCATCTTATGTGGAGTTTCTGGTTATTACCCAGTTTCTCCACTGATCTGGTGGCCAAGGTGAAGCTACTTACCTGAGGATCTCATACACGGAGTTAGACTTAGGGTGACCAGACAGCAAATATGAAAAATGGGGACAGGAGTGGGGGGTAATAGGAGTCTATATAAGATAAAGACTCAAAAATCAGGACTGTCCATATAAAATCGGGACATCTGATCACCCTAGTTAGACTAGAATGCAGAAACCTCCTGCCTCCCAGTCCAGGGCTCTAAGACTTTGTCTATGTGATAGGCCTCCCCTGTTGGAGGAAGTCACACCCATTTGTAATTTTAATTCACAGGACCACAATCTCTCTTTGGTAATTCTATTTTTGTTATATATCACTTAGCATCTCTCCCCCCACCCCAATAATGCTGAGCTGTAATTCCACACCTGCTCCCTAGTGACTTTCAGGAGAGAAAAGTGAGATATATGACTCAGGACTCTTTGCTGCCAGGAGTCCAGTCTGCAGCACATTTCACTTTTTAACATCAGCCCTCTGTTTTTGTCACTGTGGCTAACTGGGTTCTCAAGAAGCCTGTGTTTGTCACTCAGGAGCATAGCAAAGTCTGAGAACACATGAGTACCTTCCAAAGCTGATGCACTGGAACTGATTTAGATTGCACTCACATTAGTGTTAGAATCTGAGACCAATGGGGTACAAATTCCGTCAATTCACCCCACCTTAAAAAGTACATAAAGCAGAGTGGCTCAGGGAAAAGGACTCACAGAATATCAGGGTTGGAAGGGACCTCAGGAGGTCATCTAGTCCAACCTACTGCTCAAAGTAGAACCAATCCCCAAATAAATTATCCCAGCCAGGGCTTTGTCAAGCCTGACCTTAAAAACTTCTAAGGAAGAAGATTCCACCACCTCTCTAGGGAACCCATTCCAGTGCTTCACCACCCTCCTAGTGAAAAAGTTTTTCCTAATATCCAGCCTAGACCTCCTCCACTGCAACTTGAGACCATTACTTCTTGTTCTGTCATCTGGTACCACTGAGAACAGTCTAGATCCATCCTCTTTGGAACCACCATTCAGGTAATTGAAAGCAGCTATCAAATCTCTCCTCATGGACAATGCCAGGTCTCATCAAACGTATCATTAGCACTAACACTCAGCCTGAAACCCAGCTGAAAACCCTCTGCCTCTTAATGGGGGCAAGCCTGAAATGCCTGCTGTCCTCAGCTATGGCGGGCAAAGGTTTGACCTTCCCCCCTTTCATAAGCCAAGGGCAGGCGTGACAGAGGCGCATACTCTTCCCTAGCAGCTGCATCCTCCTTTTTCTGCTTCCCCTTCTCTTTTTTGTTTCAAACTTGCCCACTTCGGACTGTGCTCTGAACCAGGCTGGCTTGGCCAGAAGAGAATCCAGCTTCAGAAACCCTGCCCAGGGGGGCAGTTCTGCTAGATGAAGATTGCTAGTTATTGGGAGGCTGTGAACCTATGTAGAGAGTTTTGGAGCTGATGACACAAAGTGTGAACTGGAGCTGTGTCTGTGCTATGACTGTATCATAGCTGATACTGGGAATTGTCCCCTCCAGGGTTAAAAGCATGAGTCTCTAAAGCTAAAGAAAGTTAAAGAGCTGGGCTCTGTAGCTGGGGGCCAGAATAAACTTGCCCTGTGTGGATCTATCGCAGAGGGAAGAGGATGTGTAACCCACTGAACAACCACTTTTGCTCCACACTTTCCTGTTGCTACCAGCAATACAGCTCCGCTGCCAGTAACTGTAAAGGGAGTGCTTGGCAAGCCAGCCACTAATGTTTTAATCACTGAGTCACCTAAGCCTGCTCAGAGCAGCTCCAGATGACACAGTGGTTAAAATGGCAGTAGTTGGTGGCTCCTTGTCTATATTTATAAGATTCCCACCACTGCTACCACCAGTGAAGTTATACTGGGGGTAAGAAGGGAAGGAAGTTTTAGGGAGAAAAGCCTTGCACAGAAAAGGCCCCAGAGCTGCTTTTCTTTAGGCAGGTAAAAAACCCACTCTTGCTCTGTGTGTAGATTTCCTGTGTATAGCTTATAGTCACTTACGGCCAAATTTCCCATGTGGTCACTGACTTTGGGTGCCCAATTTGAGGTGCTGGGGCCTGAATCTCAGAGCTACTGATATCAAGAGGCACAGTGGGTGCTGAGCATCTCTGAAAATTAGGCCCAAGTTGCTTCAAACTGAGCATTCAAAAAGTGAGATCCTTAAAGTCAGGGGCCCCTTTTGAAAATAGCATTGTTGTCGTGTCTGCCACTTTCAGCTCACTCTCTCTTGCATGATGTAGTCACCATTTACAATACAATTCGCAGTAGCCCTGTATGTTTCTTCTGAAGCCAGAATATAGGACTGTTCCTGCCCGCCACTCCCTATGAGTGTGCATGATGCTGTAGGGAGAGAACAAAGATACAGCACCTGCCCTGGGGAGCCGACAGCCTAGGTTTGAGATGACATGATGCAGGGAGAGATGACAAAGGGAAAAGGAGGAGACTCAGAAAAGCCAGCGTCTGTAGTAGAGCTGGGCACATTTTGGGGGGTTGGGGTTTTTGGTGCAAAAAAATGCAAATTTAGTGACACCAAATGTTTTGTAAATTTCATGTCAATTTTGCTAAATTGTTTTGGCTGAATCTTTCCCACCCCCCAAAAAACACTCTTTTCAAAAATGCCAAAACTGAACATATTTGACTTTTTTCAGAAATTAAACGTTCAAGGTGTTTGGTTTGAAATGCCTTCTTATTTTTAAAAAATTAAAAATGTTTTTAAATGGTCAAACTCAAAACAAAATGTTTCTTTCAACCCAAAATGTGTGAGATTTAGTTTTTTGGTTTTTTTACTTTTGGATTCACTGAAAATTTCAAAACAATTTGTTTTCAGTTTGACCCAAAATAGTTCTGTCCCCATCACAATTGTCTGAACTGCCAGCAAACCAAAAAATCCGTTATGTGCCCAGTGCCGTTCTGAAGTTGCCTGTTTTTATACAGTAAATCAGAGGTCAGCAACCTTTCAGAAGTGCTGTGCCGAGTCTTCATTTATTCACTCTAATTTAGGGTTTCACGTGCCAGTAATACATAACGTTTTTAGAAGGCCTCTTTCTATAAGTCTATAATATATAACTAAACTACTGTTGTATGTAAAGTAAATAAGGTTTTTAATATGTTTAAGAAGCTTTATTTAAAATTAAATTAAAATGCAGAGCCTCCCAGATCGGTGGCCAGGACCTGGGCAGTGTGGGTGCCACTGAAAATCAGCTTGAGTGCCGCCTTCGGCATGCATGCCATAGGTTGTCTACCCCTGCAGTAGATGCTTTGTTGGTTCCAACTCTCTTATGTTGTTCGTAGCTTAGAATGCAGATGCTTAGCAGGGGAATCATTGCTGGGGCGAATGTGGGAAGAAGTGGGTTTGAGGAGGGCATGTGAAAGATCTCCAGTTACTAACTGAGAATGTTAGCTGCTCTCAAGATACACAGAGAGAGAGGGATTCTTGAAAGCAGGTTGTATGAATTCATTGAACATGACTTATGACGCCCGCAGAGAGCACTGGAAACAGAGTCCCATTGCTAAAGGAAGAGGCTGGATGCCTGACTGATTTGAAAGCTGATGCGTGGCTGAACGGCCGACTGGAGACCTGATGGAGAGATGGAAAGACGGCTGGGAGAAGATATCATAAGACAATTTTAACTGCTGGTGTCTGTCTCTGCTTGGATGACCTGGGAAACAAGCTCTCCCTGCAGCACAATGCATCCATTTTGGCTATGGCCAGCACCTGTTTGCTTATATTGCACTAAACCCCTCTGTCTTTCGGTACATCTACATTGCAGCTGGAGGCAAAATTTCCAGCTTGGGTAGATGTACATGTCCTCTTAGTATAGGCAGGCCAGCGCAAGCAGGGGGAGGGGTTAGCTGCTCAAGTACAATCCCATCCATAGGAAAGGACCATCCCGAGTTTAGTCTCTTACATAAAAATTAGTGTAGCATGAGACGAGAGTTTAGTTGATAATTCTCAGTGAGGTAGCTGATTCAGATTTCACCACCTCTTCTTTTGTTTGCAAATAGTCTGTGAGCAACCTAGTTTTCTCAAATATATTAGTTATTTCACATGATCTGCTGAACAACTGGGATGTGAAGTTCTAAGTCTGTAGCTTCTGTGCCAGCTGTTCATAGTGAGTGTTCAGAATCTGAGCTGTGTTGCATGGTTCCAACAGGACATGCTTGGTCATATGGTTTGTTTCTATTCCTTGATTGGATGAATGAGATTCATAGAGCCAGGTTTCCTGTGAGAATGTTTGTGATCACAAATTCAAAACTCACTTCCCGCAACTATTCTCTAAGATAGCTTAAAATTGGCTCTTCTTGCCAGTAGCCTCATTCATTTACCAAGAGCACAGGAACTGCCATACCCAGGCTCCATCTAGCCTAGCAGCTGGTCTAATTGTTGCCAGCTCAGCTGCTTCAGAGGAAGATGCAAGAAACCCCACAGTGGACAAGTATGGGAATAACGTGGCTTCCTAGCCCCATTAGATAGTGCCTGGCTTATTCATTGAAGCATGAGGATCTGTATCTCAACTTTTCTAATCCTGTCTAATGTAACTGAGAATGTTCTCATTAGCCACATAATTGTCTAGCAAACACAAAACAGGCCCTGACACAGTCAAAGTAAATTGGTTTAAAAATATGAACAGACATTTTCAGATTTTTTTTTCCTTCTGTGTTCACCCAGCTCCACATAGGTTAATTAAATGTTACATTTCCCTTTAAAAAACATCATTAAGAGGCGATCACATGAACTATCCACAGTGTGAATCCAGGCTGACACTCTGGGCTGTAAGAGGAAAGCCTGCATTGCCCACCTCAGAGCAATGGAGTGTGGGCACTTCCCAGGATGTTCATGCGGCCATTTTCCTCACGTACAGATGCACTGCAGCATTTTCCCAGTCAGATGTTTAACAATCCAAATCTACAAGTGATAGAGCCTGTTAGCTTCAAGGGGCCCCCGTCTACTTTTTGCAGCAGATCACAGAGCTGGGCTAATCAAGTCAGCAGTAACAAATCTAATTAACCTGAAATATTATGTCTAATTTTTGCAAAGTTGTTGTGGTTATTCAGCTATAAACTCCATCCCAGATTCTAATTACAGTGAGTGGCACTGTGGCATTAATTGTTAGCATCCTGGTTGTGTCCAACCACCTTTTCCTCACTTCCCAGGTGCCCTCAATTTCACACAGACGGTTTCAGTGACTACCTCCATCTGGTGCTTTCATGGCAGTTGAGATGCTATGCTAGCTCCAAGCTTTGGAACATAGTTACATCCTCTGATTCCATGTCTACTCTGACATAAAAAAATTTTGAAGGAAAAAGTAGTCCAGACATTGAGGTCAATAGTAATTGGGACAAAATACAACATAGTTTTACAAAAGGTAGATCGTGCTAAACCAACCTGATCTCCTTCTTTGAGAAGGTAACAGATTTTTTAGACAAAGGAAATGCAGTGGATCTGATTTACCTCAATTTCAGTAAGGTATTTGATACGGTTCCACATGGGGAATTATTAGGTAAATTGGAAAAGATGGGGATCAATATGAAAATTGAAAGGTGGATAAGGAACTGGTTAAAGGGGAGACTACAAAGGGTCGTACTGAAATGCGAATTGTCAGGCTGGAGAGAGGTTACTAGTGGAGTTCCTCAGGGATCAGTTTTGGCACCAGTCTTACTTAATCTTTTTATTACTGACCTTGGCACAAAAAGTGGGAATGTGCTAATAAAGTTTGTGGATGACACAAAGCTGCGAGGTATTGCCAATACAGAGAAAGACAGGAAGATCTGGATGATCTTGTAAACTGGAATAATAGTAATTGGATGAAATTTAATAGTGAAAAGTGCAAGGTCATGCATTTAGCGATCAATAACAAGAACTATTGTTATAAAATGGGAAGGCATCAGTTGGAAGTAACAGAGGAGGAGAAGGACCTTGGAGTATTGGCTGATCACAGGATGACTATAAGCTGCCAATGTAATATGGCTGTGAAAAAAGCTAATTTGGTGTTGGGATGCATCAGGCGAAGTATTTCCAGTAGAGATAAGGAGGTCTTAGTACCATTATACAAGGCACTGGTGAGGCCTCATCTGGAATACTGTGTGCAGGTCTGGTCTCTCATGTTTAAGAAGGATGAATTCAAAATGAAACAAGTACAGAGAAGGGCTACTAGGATGATCCAAGGAATGGAAAACCTGTCTGATGAAAGGAGACTCAAAGCACTGAGCTTGTTTAAGCACTAACCAAAAGAAGCTGAGGGGGATATGATTGCACTCTAATGTATATCAGAGAGGAAAATACCAGGGGAGGAGAGGAATTATTTAAGCTCGTACCAGTGTGGACACAAGAACAAATGGATATAAACTGGCTATCAGGAAGTTTAGACTTGAAATTAGACAAGGTTTCTAACATCAAGAGGAGTGAAGTTCGGAACAGCCTTCCAAGGGGAGCAGTGGCAAAACATATCTGCTTCAAGACTAAAGCTTGATAAGTTTATGGATGACGGACGGGTATGGTGGGATAGGCCTAATTTTTGGCAATTAATATGATCTTGTGACTATTAGGCGGTAACATATATCCGATGGTCGTCTGTGATGGGATGTTAGATGGGGTGGGATCTGAGTTACTACAGAGAATTCTTTCCTGGGTTTCTGGCTGGTGAGTCTTGCCCACATGCTCATGATTTAGCTGATCGCCATATTTGGGGTCGGAAAGGAATTTTCATCCAGGGCAGATTGACAGAAGCCCTGGGGTTTTTTCGCCTTCCTCTGTAGTGTGGGGTACAGATCACTTGCTGGAAGATTTAAGGACTTCAGTGGCTCAGATGCAGGTTTGATACAGGAGTGGATGGGTGAGATTCTGTGGCCTGCGTTGTGCAGGAGGTCAGACTAGATGATCATAATGGTCCCTTCTGACCTTAAAGTCTATGATTCAAGCCAGTTCTCGTATGGTCCAGGACCTGCAATGTCAATTTGTTGTTTCAGCCTATTCATGCACTAACTAGTGGGAGGCACTTCTGAGCTTTTCAAATTTCCATCAGAGATGTTGGGCCCTATTTCATTTTGAAAGCTTTTTGTTAATTTCTTTGCTCTTGCTCACACTTGGAATTGTTTCATTCAGGCTGTTCCTAGGAGTGGCCTCCCTGTGACATCCCATAACCCATCCCAGTTGAGAGCAAGGCTCATTATTTAAAAATTTTCAAAAACTATCCTCATGAGACCCATTGGTCCCCCAAGAGCCTTTAAAAATTGTAAGTGAAATCCTACTGAGCAAACTAGAAAGGAGCACAACTCTGACGAGTCAAATGTAAAAGTATAATTAGGCAGGCCACAAAAGAATTTGAAGAGCAACTAGCAAAAGACAAAAACTAACAGCAATTTTTTTAAAGTGAATCAGAAGCAAAAAGCCTGCCAAACAATCAGTGGGACCATTGAATGATCAAGGTGCTGAAGCAGCAGTCAATGAAGACAAAGCAGTTGTGGAGAAGCTAAATACATTTTCTACATGAGTCTTCACTGCAGAGGATGTGAGGGAAAGTCCCACACTTGACCCATTCTTTTTAGGTGGCAAATTTGAGGAACTGTCCGAGAGAGAAGTGTCAGTAGAGGAGGTTTTGGAACAAATTGATAATTTAAACAGCAATAAATCATCCAAGAGCTCTGAAGAAACTCAAATATTAAATAGAATTACTAACTGTGGCATGTAGCCTATTGTTTAAGTCAGCTTGTCTACCAGATAACTGGAGGATAGCTAATGTAAAACCAATTAAAAAAAAAATATGGGTCCAGACGTGATCTTTACAATTGCAGGTTGATGAGCTTAACTTCAGTACCAGGCAAATTGATTGAAACTATAGTAAAGAACAGAATTTTCAGACACATAGATTAACATGATATGTTGGTGAAGAGTCAACACGGCTTTTGTAAAAGGAAATCTTGCCTCACCAATCTATTAGAATTCTTTGAGGGGGATCAACAAACAATTAGACAAGGGTGATCCAGTGGATATAGTGTACTTGGACTTTCAGAAAGCCTTTGACAACATCCTCACCAAAGACTCTTCAGAAAAATAAGCAGTCAAGATAAGTGAGAAGATTGTCTCATGGCTCAGGAAGTGTTTAAAAGATAGGAAACAAAAGATGAGAATTAATGGTCCGTTTTCACAGTGGAGAGAGCTAAATAGGAGGATCTCCCAAGGATCTCTACTGGAACCAGTGCTGTTCAATATATTCACAAATATTTACAGTGGCAAAGTTTGCAGAAGATACAAAATTACTCAAGATAGTTAAATACAAAGCTGACTGTGAAGAGTTAAAGAGATCTCACAAAACTGGGTGACTGAGCAACAAAATGGCAGATGAAATCCAATAAATGCAAAATAATACACACTGGAAAACATAATCCCAACTATACACAGAAAAGATGGTGTCTAAATTAGCTGTAAATTAGCAATCAAAAAAAGCTAACAGGATGTTAGGAACCTTAAGAAAGGGATAGATAATAAAACAGAAAATATCATAACGCCAATCTATAAATCCAGAATAATCCCACAGCTTGGATACTGCATGCAGTTCTGGTCATCCCACCTCGAAAAAGATATATTAGAATTGGAAAAAGTACAGAGAAGGGAAACAAAAATCATTAAGGTTATGGAACAGCTTCCATATTAGAAGAGATTAAAAAGACTGGAACTGTTTATCTTAGAAAAGAGATGATTAAGGGGGGATATGATATAGGTCTATAAAATCACAAATTGTGGAGAAAGTAAATAAGAAAGTTTTATTTACCCCTTCACATAACACAAGAACCTGGGGTCAGTCAATGAAATTAATAGGTGGCAAGTTTAAAACAAACAAAAGGAAGTGCTTCTTCGCTCAACACATAGTCAATCTATGGAATTCATTGCCAGGGGATGTTGAGAGGGCCAAAAGTATGACTGCATTCAAAAAGAATTGCCTACGTTCCGAGAGGATAGGTTATTAGCTAAGATGGTCAGGACCACAACCCATGATCTGGGTGTCCCTAAACAGCTAACTGCCAGAAGCTGGGACTGGATGATGGGATGGATTTCTCAAAATTGTCCTGTTCTGTTAATTTCCTCTGAAGCATTTGGCACCAGCCACTGTTGGAAGACAGAATACTGGGCTAGATGGAACATTGATCTGACCTAATATGACTGTTCTTTTGTTAACCAGGTGTCATATATAGTGGCTTCTGAACTTCAGGAGTAAGCAGTGTTGATGGATGGGAAGATAGTTGCATGGTCTTATTGGAGTGATGCAGAATGAGTGCAGGGTGGACTACTATTGAATGTGAATGAGAGACCTGTACAGTGTTCCCAGCTAAAACCTCTTTTCCAGGCCCTGGACCAATTGGCAACCCTGCAATTGTGTAACACAAAGCCCTTCCCCTGTCAGTTGTGTTCTGGAGTGCTGAGTTCCTCTCTCTGGAGAGGGAATGATGTCTTTGGGCTAATCAGTTGGTCTTGAACCCCCAATCTCAACAACCTCCTTTTCCCATCCCAGTCAATCTTGGTGGATATTCTGGAGAAGATCTGGTTGGAAATGCTATAAAGAAACCTAACAACAATTGAAACATTTTGTTTTTAATTGAAATGTTTTCAACAAAATTTTCCAACCAACTTCTACTTCAGAGTGACAGCTGCAAAGCTAGACTTCTTCTCTGGCTGCAGTAGCCCTACCATTCCTATGTTGTACATCACCCAGACCCTTCTTTACAAGTAATGCCACAGCGGAGGAGTTGCCAAGGTGAACTGCACTGCACTGAGTCTCAAGGGAAATCCAGGGTTAATACAGGCTCCTTTTTTCAGTAGGATGTTTCCACCCTTCTGCAAACTAGTGTAGGTACAGGACATAACAAGCCTCCTGACATGTCATGGGCATGACATTCTCAGACTATGATTTTGGATGATGCATTGTGCCATAGGTGTGGCAGTTTTGTTCTGCACCACAATCATTTCAAGGTAGTGAGCGTGGGTTCATCCCTCCTAGTTCTTGATAGAGCAATAGCCTTGATTCACATGGTGCTGGCTGCTGCATTTGTAAGCCACTGCTCTTTGCATGTTGCCCTGATCATCTGAGGATGAAAGTCTTCTACAGCTTCCAGGTAGAGGAAATGGTTCTTTAGCTCAGGCTCAGGCTCAATCCCTGGTGGATGCCAAGATGGCAGCCATCACACTTACACTTGCCGTAATCCTGCTTTGCATTTCTATGGCCTTTTGCATCCAAGGATCTCAAAACACTTTGTTAAGATTAAGAAGTCTCACAAGACCACTGTCACCCCCTCCCTCCAACAGGTAGATTTGCAGAAAGGGAAACCTGAAATGAGGTGACTTGCCTCAAAGGTCCATAGCAAGCCAGTGGCAGAACTGAGATAGAAACCAGGAGTCCTGCTTCCTACATTTCTGTAAGCCTGGGCATAAGTAAATTGTCATAGGGGACTTGCCTCATTTCTCAGTGGGCATGACTGGGAAAGTAAATGGATCAGTAGGCTAGAGACAGGGTGTCTGTACTAGCTGAGATAGGTGGGAATACCCTGCTGCCATTTACAATAGACAAAATAATCCTGGAATGTAAGATGAGTTAAAGCGTATGACATGCATGGACAGAGTATGCTGCACAGGAATTGGTTCCTGCAAAGTAGCCAAGCCAATTCCGAAGCGTGTAGTGCAGTGTTTCTCAAACTGGGGCCTCCACTTGTGTAGGGAAAGCCTCTGGAGGGCCGGGCCGGGCCAGGTTGTTTACCTGCCCCGTCCGCAGGCCCGGCTGATTGCATCTTCCACTGGCCGTGGTTCGCTGCTCCGGGCCAATGGGAGCTGCTGGAAGTGGTGGCCAGTATGTCCCTCGGCCCGTGCCACTTCCAGCAGCCCCCATTGGCCTGGAGCAGTGAACCATGGCCAGTGGGAGCTGTGATCAACTGGAACAGCAGACAGGGCAGGTAAACAAACCAGCTTGGTATGCCATGGCTTTCCCTACACAAGCAGCAGCCCCAGTTTGAGAAATATTGATGTAATGCAATATATGGTTAGGATGCATGTGTTTATTACTGTTGGTAAAAATGTATATAATGAAAAGTTTTTTGCTGAATAACTTTGGATGTATTATATACTGCCCCCTCCCCCGCCCCATGATCAACTCTGCATAGTTTTGCTGTGTACCAAGTAAAAAATATCTGAGTGACAACACTGGAGTCAAACTAAGTTCTCAGGAAACCGAGTGGAAGAAATCTTGGAACAACCCCAACAGTTTCTTGCTATTGTAGTCAGCTCTTTGGGACAGGGACTGTCTTTTTGTGCTGTACTTGTACAGGGCCCTAGCTCAGTGGGTTCCTTGTCCACGACTGGGGCTATGATAATACAAATAATAAATAATTACAGTGCATTTATCAAATGTCTTTTGGATTTTTGGAAATTGAACTTGTGTCATCAAAGGCTGTAAAAGAACCTGTTGTATCTCCAGAGAGATACTTTCAGCCAGAATGACCTTTCTTTCAGACCTAGAGAACAACAAAACAAGAAAGAAGTAAAGTCTTCATGAGAGAGAGTGTGAGAGCACAGCGTGTGTGAGAGAGACTCCGCTATAACAGTCTGTATTGAGTTCTGGGAACAAAATGGCTGCACGGTACTGCACACAAGGAATGTACTTATTAAAAATTTAAAGGAGCAGTATACAAACAGCCATAAGTTGGATAGTCATATACACATCTAGATACAGGGGGACATTTATTTTCAAAAGAGTATCTTCTCTTTTGTGGATACAACTTATACCTCATACTTCAGCTGCATTTCAACAGCAAGTTAGAGCCCTTGTAATGGTCGTCGGCGGGCGAGATTGAATCTGGGACTTTTGGAGCTTAGTGCATGAGCCTCTACACCATAAGCTAAAAGCCAACTGGCTGTTAGCAAACTCATCTCTCTCTCATATATAAAGAGAATTCAAGACACCCTTTAGTTTACAGAGGGAACTGTGCTGCCTCCTTTGGCAAACCCTGGGTCTCTGCCTATAAAGTCGTGATTGCATTAGACTCCTCCAAGTTCCCCACCACACTCCCTGAGCTATGTATTCTGTGGCTTCTAAGCCTGTTTTTTTGTTTGTTTTTGGTAGTTTTGTTTTTTAATTTAGGAAAATCAGCTTGTTGCATTGCTGGTGGGAAACGGAGGAAAGGAAGAGAAAGAGAAGCCAAAGAGAAAGAGCTGATTTTTTTTTTAAAGGAATTAAAAAGTGGCAGTGCTAGTGAAGGGTAATTATCCCTCTGTTCCATCTGAAATACAATTAAGGCAGCTCTCCGCGAGCCCCCGGGATATTGTGGTTTACTAATTAACAAGCGGATATGCTGTGGCCCCTGTCAGGGCAATTATAGCACGAGACAGGCTTCAGGAATTCTAATTACACATCAGTCTGCGACACACGCTGCAATACAAATTAACAAGGGGCCCTGGCTGGCATTAAAGAGAGCTTACCTAGCAAGTGATTGCTGCCAGCCAATAAGCTGTGGTAGTCAGGAAAGGGGCATAGAGCTGCACAACAACTGACGCAGACTCTGACCCACAGCCGAGGCAGGGAGAATACCTGGACTCTATTAGAAGCTGAGCTTAGAGCAGGATTTCGTCAGAGCATTTTCAGCCTCATTGTTGTGATTCCCCCCACCCCCACAGTATTTGTGGGTTTGGATTTTCAAAGCCAAAATTACTAATCCATGATATTAGAGTGAGTCAGAAGAATAAATAAGATGGGGCTAAATGCTGTGTCTCTCCCATTCGCTGCATATATACAGCACTTGTGTAGAATACATGTTGATGGCCAGTGGGATATGAGAATGATTCCTCGTGTCTGGAAGGGCCTTTAGCGACTTGTGTATGGTGGAGTGAAACCATGGACCAAACCACTCTAGCGACTGAAATATACAGCTGTCCTTGGCTGCAGGATGGGGTCATTTTTCTTACAAGGTATTTGTAGAGCACATTTTATATTTTAAATAGTAATAGGATGAAATTTAATAGTGAAAAGTGCAAGGTCATGCATTTAGGGATTAATAACAATTATTTTTTGTTATAAACTGGGGACGCATCAGTTGGAAGTAACAGAGGAAGCGAAGGACCTCGGAGTATTGGTTGATCACAGGATGACTATGAGCAACCAATGTGATATGGCTGTGAAAAAAGCTAATGGTCTTGGGATGCATCAGGCGAGGTATTTCCAGTGGTGCTAGGAAGGTAGCGTAAGGAGGTGTTAGTACCATTATGCAAGGCACTGGTGAGGCCTCATCTGGAATGCTGTGCAGTTCTGGTCTCCCATGTTTAAAAAGGATGGATTCAAACTGGAACAGGTACAGAGAAAGGCTACTAGGATGATTCGAGGAATGGAAAACTTATCTTATGAAAGGAGACTCAAAGCACTGGGCTTGTTTAGCCTAACCAAAAGAAGGCTGAGGAGAGATATGATTGCTCTCTATACATATATCAGAGGGATAAATACCAGGGAGAGAGAGAATTATTAAGCTGAATACCAATGTGGGACACAAGAACAAAGGATATAAACAAACTGGCCATCAGGAAGTTTAAACTTGAAATTAGACAAAGGTTAAACCATCAGAGGAGTGAGTCTGGACAGCCTCAAGGGGAGCAGTGGGGCAAAAGACATATGTGGCTTCAAGATAAGCTTGATAAGTTATGGATGGGCCGGTATGGTGGGATAGCCTAATTTTGGCAATAATTGATCTTTGACTATAGTGGTAATATATCCGATGGTCTGTGATGGGATTTAGATGTGGTGGGATCTGAGTTACTACAGAGAATTCTTTCCTGGGCGTCGTGGCTGTGAGTCTTGCCCACGTGCTCAAGTTTGCTGATAGCCATATTTGGGGTCAGACAGAAGGCAGACGCCTGGGTTTTTTCACCTTCATTTGCAAGCAATAGGGCACAAGTCACTTACCGGAGATTCTCTGCACCATGAAGTCTTTAAACCATGATTGAGGACTTCAGCAGTCAGACAGAGGTTAGGGGTTTGATACAGGAGTGGGTGGTGAGATTCGGTGACCTGTGTTGAGGAGGTCGAGGACAATCATAATGGTCCCTCTGACCTTATGGTCTAGATTCTATGATTTTAAATCCCACCTGCCGATGTTCAGGGAGGGATGTTGCCTGCTGGACACTGTGAAGTTGCTACACTATAATGTTGGTGTTTCCATACTGATGGTGCTTCTTGCCTGGGTGCCGCTGCCTGTGGAGAAATGCTGATAGCTTTCATCCTCAGTGACCTCTTATTGGGAGCTGAAGGAAGCGGTGGTGGCCGAGGGACGACTGGCTGCCATCTCCACCTCCCATTGCCCTGAGCAGCACACCGGCGGCAGTGGGAGCTGTGATCGGCCAAACCTGCGGACGGGGCAGGTAACAAACTAGCCTGGCCTGCCAGGGGCTTCCTGACAAGCGCATCCAAGTTTGGGAACACTATTTTAAAGGAAGTGCCACCTGCTGGAGGCAGTACTTCCAGGAAGGAGTTCAGATCTTCTTGGGTCAGGGAGTCTGGGGGTTAGGCTGAGATCTTGATCTGGTGAAAATCTGGAGAAGGTTGACTCTGAACATGAAGCTCTTCAGCTGAGAGAGGAAGGACAAATTTATGGCCTCTCACCAGCAGAATGTAAAAGCAAAGTCAGCCTCCAGAAAATCCTCCCAGTTTTCCTGTGACAGCATTTCAGGCTGGGACAGGCATGTGGGGCTTTGATTCCTCTCCACGTAAAGTGTGGCTGTGGAGTAATTCCATGGAGGCGTAGTTATACCACATAAGGGAGAGGAGAATCCAGCCTGGGAGTTCTGCTCATGCCATGTGGATACTTGAACAGAGCAGACAGTCCAATACAGCTCAGAGCTATGTACCTCGTTACCTGGTGTCTGTACCTGGATTATAACAGTGGAATGAGCATTGCACACAGCCCGTCCATACTGCTTTTACTTCTATTGGAAAATGATTTCACACTGTTAAGTGGCAGGTTTGGGGTCCAGCCCAATACAACTGCAGTATTCGGAACCATGTGACTGGTTACTTGGAGAACCAGCTGCCTGATTTTTGGCATGGTTGTTATTTAGCATTTATCTGTGTACAGTGCCAATCGTCTGTCCTGCAATGGGCAGAACTCGTGATCCAGCCCTGCACGAATAGCTACGCTGGAAAGCTCCTTGAGCCATGGTTCTGGCACATAGTGCTGGAGACCCATTTGGCAGAGTGGATTTCAGGCCTGTCCACAACCAATTGCACCCAGATGAACTAAACTCAGAGGGTTCAAAGGCAGGTTAAGCAGACAGGCTCTTTCTGCTGCTGCTTCACTGGCCTCTAGCTAGAAGCTAGGACATATTTCATTAATTCAACAATAACAAAAATATAGGTAACCCTCCACTCCAGCTGACTCCAGAAATGAGATTTGCAAACAGCTAGCGAGCATCCATCAGGCCTGAAAGCATCTGGCATCCGACAAAGGAAAAGGATTCTCTGCTCTGATCAGTCCTCTGAATAAAAGAAGTTGCTGCCTCTGAGGACAGTGTTATTCAGCTGCTGTTCAGCTCTGCAAAGAAACCCATCAAGGCAGCAGAAGAAAGGTGGAGAGAGGAGGAGGCTGGAAGGGCCTTGAAAGGTATTTTCTTGCAGCAATCACGGCTCCATTCTGTTGTGGCTTGGGAAGTTCTTTCGGCCATATGCAGAGGCCTGGAAGAGAGTGAGGCATGACTATGCATTCTGTTGGGACGGGGTGGAATGGAAGGTCCGGTGAGTGCCACACCGGTAAAAGGACTTAACCTATAGTGGCAGACTTTCCTGATTGCTCAGCTTCTTCCACTCTGACAAGCTGTGTCCACGATCTCTGAGTGCCCAAACCTACCTTCTGTCTGCAGCTGCTGGTTACCGCCCCACCCTTCCCCTATCTCACCCTTGCAGACAAAGGCCTCGCTTGATTCCTACTCAGCTGCTGTTCCCTTGTGTTTTCTCTTCCCATCCCTGCCTAGATCTTTGACCTGAGCTTGCTTCCCCTTCCAGATGAGACCAGACCCCCGGCAACCTCCCCACCATTGCTAACTCCCCATGAACCTTCCTAGCCGTTTGAGTGATCTGGTTCTATGGTCTGCCCATCTCGGATCTAAAGGGGTAGGGATAGATGGGATCTGTGATCAAATGACTTCTTGGTGCCTTGTCGTGTAGCATGTGTCTAGAACAATTCGGCACAAACATCCACTGGGGGATGAAAATCCCATCGCAATCAGAGCCTGGCGTTTTCGTCCCCGCTAGGATGCATGACTCATTCCTCGAATGAATTCGCAGCTGAACTGGGACCTTTGCGCAATAGTGCAATTATCACAATGCACTTCCTCCCTCTGCATGCCGAACCCTCTCTCCCGATTACCCTCTTCCAGCATTCCAGATGAGACTGGCTCAATCATGTGGCCCTGCTGAGCTGTATTGCTGCTCTCTCTTCCACAAGGGATGCAGTACAGGAAGGGAGTGAGCTGCTGGCCTCTTGGGACCTGGGCAGTGACATGACTGGAAGGTACAGGCTGCATAGGTGAGGCGAAGGGGAACTTTAGTGCCCTTCCTCTTGTATGGAGTACAGGACTCGACTGGTCTTTCATGGGACCTCAAGCTTCAAGCGCTCTCTACCTCAAGCTGCCACTTGGGGATAGCAGGGGTGTGTCTGGAAGCAGCCCTAGAATGATCATGACAGGATAATAGGGATCCACCTACAGTCACAAGAAATAACCGGCCTGCATCCCGGATTTTTGTCTGAACCAGTGAGTTTTGTGAGCTGGAAGCCGAGGCACTGTGTTTGAATGGGGATCAGATTTTGGGGGCAGGGGTGAGCTGGAGAGACAGGAAACAAACAATTTCTTTTGCAAAATATGCACGGAATTGCACAAGTTCTGGACAGTGTGATGCTTTGGGCTGGTTCCCAGAGTCCCTGACTCCCTAGCAATCCGTGGAAATCAAACATGGGTTTGTAATATGGGAGGGGGTGAGTTGTGTTTTTGTTTTTAATTTAACCAAAGCAGAGCTTGGCTGTGGCGGCTGCATGCGCACATGCTCACACACAGGCGCCACACACACACATACCTACTTGCTTCTATCGTCTACGGCTCAGCAACACAGTATCCTTATGCCACCTCTGTTGCAAAGCAACAACAGTGGGGGCGGGGGGAAGTGCACATGGCCTCGTTAGAAATCCAGAATAATCTCATTACAAATGCAATTAATGAGAGCTGGGCTTTCCCCCTACCCACCCAGCCAGAGCCATCACATAAAAATAACTGTTATTCACAGCAGGCACAGCCTGGCTTATCGCTGCAGACAGGAAATTACAGCGCAGAGCTGAACGTTTCACTTTAATAACTTTGGCATATAAGCGTCTTGTCAACGAGGCTGAGACAGTGCGATAATGAAGCTTCCGCAAGGCCCATAATGCGCACTGTTCTCCAGGGCTAAGCCAGCAAGTGGGGCGATGGGAGGGCACTTGCTTTCCACCACCACATGGTGCCCCAGCAGCAGCAGGCACTTCCACCCCTAATTCCTAAAACAATGTAATCCAGTCACTGTCACTGGGGGCAAAGGCAGGATTGTTCTTCTCCTCGTGGTGCTCGTGGCATTGTCTCCCTCCCCCACCCCCCGCCAGCGCTCTGCTCCATCTGAAATCTAATGTCTCTTGGCAATCTCTCCCCCAGCATTGCAATGTCATGCACCCTGCAAGGTGTTATCTCCTCCCTCAGACCTGGTCAGAGGAGATGGCCTGTGCTTGCTCCTGGCTATGTGGCCTCCTCCGTTCCATTCAGCACACCAGGAAGGCTGCACTCAGTGTCTGGATATCTAAGGGCAAGGAGGGATGGTGCCACGGAGAGGTGGTTATTGCTGTAGATGAGTGAAAGGAAGCAGCAGGATCGCTCTCTGTAGGGTACTACCCTGTGCAGAGAATCTGCAGCTGACCAGCATCAGCCATCTTCATGTGCTGCCCAATAGGGTTTCCTCTGCCTCCATCAGGAGGAACACAATCTCCCTTGCACTTGGCTCTTCCTCTGCACGTGGCAACTCAGTGAAAAGATTCAGGCTGAAGCCACAGCGAGATTGTCAAAGATGTGAGGCAGTTGGTCGGAGATGGGAAAAAGAGGTGGGAAGAGTACTAGGCCCTGGCAACTGCTGACCCATCAGCTTACGCCTGCTCCTTGCTGAGGTCATCATCAGCTGGAGAGGCTTACTAGGCATAAACTGTTGACTTCCATGGTTGATGTCTCTATTCAGTTAATATTTACGGCTTCTTCCCACACCTGCCATTAGCTGTCCGTATACAGCAGTGACCTCTTGGCCGGACTTCTTGCCTTCCTGCTCTGAGCTTGTGGTTGACTGACAATGTGAGACAAGCTGCCAGCCTGAGTCCAGCTCCTCGTAGGCATCTATCCACCTCACCACACACCACTGGTGCCTTTGCTGGCCATCTCAGCAGAGCGGCCATGGAGACTGAACTCTCTTGCCATCTGCAGAAGTGGCCCCTCCAGATCAGGGATGGAGGCAGATGGCTGAGGGGCAATGTAGGGAGGAGAGCTCCCAGTATCACCTCCTGTGCTGAACCTCTCCTATGGAATAACAGGAGAATTCAGTCTCCAGCACTGATCATAGATTCTTAGGTTTTTAAGAGCAGAAAGGACTGTTAGTCTCGCCTCCTGCATAACACAGGCAATGGAGCCCCCCACAGTAATCACAGCATCGAGCCCATAACGTATGGTTGAGCTAGAGAAGATCTTCTAGAAAGATGTCCCGTCTTTGTCCATCTGTGATTGGCATTGCTGTCAATCCAGCGCTGACAGTGATGGTAATAATAACCATCAGTGATGGAGTACAAGTGGGGAACTCTTCTGTTCACCCATGAGCAAATGACTGATGACCCAGCTTCCAAGGCAGCTCCCTGAGCGCCAACTAGTCCATTTATCACAGTGGGAGGCTGAAAGGGGAATGCTTATCTCTTTAAATTGCCCAGCCCTGTTCTTTGGATCACTGCTTGCTCAATAATCTTGCCTCCCTCCCACAGAGGTGTGTCCCAGCTGGTTAGCTGTACATCCCAGGGCAATCAGTGTGTGCTCAGTGCACCCAGGGCCGGCTTTAGGCCGATTTTCCCCATTCCCCGGAATTGGGCCCTGCGCCCGCGCCTAAGAGGGTCCCACGCCTTAGGTGCCTTTTTAATTAAAAAATTTTTTTTACATACCCGGCAGCGGTCCAGGTCTTTGGCAGTGGGGGGTACTTCAATCACTACAGACCCCCCGCCCTCGAAGTGCTGCTGAAGACCCGGACCACCACCAGATATTCAAATCAGGCCCCGCAGTTCCTAAAGCCAGCCCTGAGTGCACCCAGCAGGTATGGCAGGGCACAAGGAGGGCATGTGACAGCTGCGTTGAAGGAGAGCGAGTATAGGGAAGATGGAGGCTCAGGGGAATGGGACTGGAGCATTTAATTAGGAGAGAGCTGGTGGTGTGGGCCTGGGTGGGAGAGGACAGGTGGCGTTTGAAAAGAGTCAAGTAGTCAGCAAGTGGCAGAGACGCTAGGGATAGCAGGAGGGCAGGACTTACCACCCTTTGTAGTTGCAACTTCATGCTTAACAGTCTGTTACCTCTAAACTAGGAATCCTTGTATCACTTCTTGGGGCTTTTATTTGTCTGGACTGGCCTTTCTGAAAAAAACTTGCTCTGATGGAGTCCTCCTGCTGCTCACATCTGCCTCCAGGCTCATTACTCAGCTTCATCTCAACTTTCCCCTATGTTCCTCTGCTACTGTCCCCCTGCTCCATACTGCCCTCTTCAAATCACTGAAACCCCTCCACATCCTCTCTCTCCCTCTGTTTCCATTTGTAGCCCCTGTGGGACACAGAATGGCCTCCTTAACTATACCTGCCTGCCGATGTGATGGGTAACTGCACAGGCCCCGCTCTTGGGTTCTGTAACTCTGCTGAGTCACAGGTGACTGGAAGATGTCTTGGTGCCCTACAGACCCCAGGGACATTCTGGGTCCCTACAGAAACCCTCGTCCAGTAGGTCCAAGAACTTTGTGTAGGTCTGGAGCACAGGGCCTTCACCAAGCCCCAGGACTTCCCCCTCCTCTGTGCTGCCTTCCCCTCCAAGCTGTCAACTGGGCCCCTCTTTTTTCTCAGACACTAAGCTAACAGGAAGCAGGGACCAGGGCATCTTTGCTGAGCTTTCTCACCCTCGTCCTAACCACCTTCCCTCCCTGCTGGCTAGTCCCGATTGCCGGGCCTTGTCTTTGCAAGCTGGGAAACAGGCAGAGCTACACCATGCTCCTGGTCAACTTGCTAATGTGTTAAAACTACACACTGGAATGTTACCACCTGTTAGCTAAGATGTGGTTAAAAAATCACCTCTTTTCCCAGTGAACACAGCCCCAAAGAGGCGGGGGGGTTGCATGAAGATTGATTAGTTAATGCTTGTAAAATAGCTGAGATCCTTCCGTGAATGCTGGTCAAAAAGGACAAAAAATTGTTATTGGAATTTCACTTTAAGAACACCTGTCTGTCCCCATGAAATGCACTTCCCCCTGCACTCCTGGCACTGCAGACCCCTCCAGAATGACCCCTGGAATGGTGGGCTCCTGGAAATGGCAAATCCAGGTCATGCATATACACAAATCTGTGACTGCTTAACACAGTGAAGGCCAGTGAGAGATGAATATGTGATAGTACAATCTGCCGCAGCTCTGCTTGGACTCCATAGGCAGCACTCCAGCTTCTCGATAATAGTTTCTTTAGGAGACAAAAGGAGAATCATCCAGACTGGGACTGAGAAATGAAGCATTTTGGAGTCACAGCAGGAACGTGCTGCTGTTGTTGGACCCTCTGCCCATTGCCTGGCTCCCTGGGCAGAGAGGAGGCATTGTTATCTGGCATTAGCACTCTCAGGGACTTTACCTGGAATTACTGATCCACATTCATAAACATGATCATGCTAATTGTCTGCCACAGCAGCCGCTCTCGCCCGTCGCTGCCTCCTCCCTGTGCTGGGACATCGCATGTATTCATTCCCTTTCCCAATCCAAATGTCAGATGTCTTTATTCCACAGCCCACTTTGATTAAAGGGGACAGGAGGAGGCTAGAGAGAAATGCAGGGACAGCAGAAACAGACAATCACAATGGACTAAACTGTGACCTGGTATAAGCCAGTGCATCTCCATTGACTTCAGCTGAGTTGCACCTGCTTACACCAGGCCTGAATTTGGCCCAGTGACAGAGTATGTCGGGAATATTGGTCTAGTAACCACTGATGAACTTTCCTTTGCCTCAAGCCCAAAAGCTTCACAGACCAATATTCCATAGGATCCAGCTGTAGTGAGTAATGTGCATGGTGTGAATAGTTTCTGTCTAATCAGCAAGGGTTATTGTGTAACAATTAAAATACTGCTGGACAGGAAATGGCTAGTGATCAACAGCCAAGATCATCTAGCCTTCTAAGATCACACTTGCTTCTTTCGCACTCTGAGCCAAGCCAATTCTTTGTAGTGAATTATTCATTCTACAAATTTAGCTTTTTATTCTATCCGCAATCTGCTCAGTTTTCCAGTTTTGTTCATTATTCAAGATCGTTCAAACGCTTTAGGCAAATATATCTCAGCCTCTGGGTTCTATGTAAACGATTCACCTTTGCTTCTTTGTGCTAGCTGATTGCTCACTTAATTCACATGGCTTGGGCTTTGATTTCTGATTGGATCCCAGAAACTTCCCCAGACAAGAGGAAGGGAAATGAAAGATTTCAAGAGGGTGAGGTGAACGTATCTGTCTGACAGCAACTTTCACAGTGACATGAGGAATCATGAACTTTCACTTTCCACAAACATGCTTGGGAACGAAGGAAGCTCACTGGTCTGAACGCGTGCTGAAAACAAAATGGAGGACACAAATGTCAAAGTTAACGTGCAGTCAGATAAGTGCAGATAGACTGCTGCGCTCACACCGAGGACAATGAAGTCAGTAGGCATTGGGGGCCACATGCATTGGTCTAATTGCGGGATCAGGGCCATAATCTGAACCAATGATTTTTGCATAGTTCACCCAGCTCTAGTCTTGCTGGTGGATGCAAAGTGACAGCTGTGCAACTGCTTTCCTGTATCCTTTCTGAAACATAAAACCAGGTAAGATCTGCTCAGTGAGCAACTGCAGCTTCAAATTAGCTCTGAGCTCTTGTTAATAATGACATAATACAGGAAATGCAGAATAAAAATTGTGGTTAGTCAAATAAGATGAATCCACTATTTTCGAATGGAAAGCAATTTTGACTTTTCTGGTTCCACGCCAGTGAGCAAGTGGACAGCTGGGATGCAGCTTTTGGGGGGCCTATGACCTCAGTGTTCCCTCACAATCTAAGCAATAGATAACAGGCTTGTAAAACTGCAAAAGGCTGTTTTCACAACTGCTTGTGCATGGGGTTCTTTGCAATTAAAAGGAAGTGTTATAACTTCGCATGAACTTGGGAAAATTACATGCCCTTTTAATATACAGGGTTTGCAAAATAAGACCTCTGAGCAAAGATTAAGAGAAATGGATGTGTTTGGTCTTGCAAACGCTGATTGATAAGATCTTATAAATCCAGAAAGGGATGAGTTAGAGGAGACGAATCCATTAGTCTTGTTAGTCGATCAGAACAGAACAACAGTGATCGACTTATACTGCAATAGGGAAACTTTGGGTTACATTTTAGGAAAACCTCTACAACTGGGTGCAGCTAAGAAAGTTGGTTATGGCTGCCTGATCCTGGAGTTAGTTCTACACTGTCCTCAACCCAGTCAAAGATTATAGCAGCCTCTAAACCAGGGATCGGCAACCTTTGGTCTGTGGCCTGCCAGGGAGAGTCACTGATGGGCCGGGCCAGTTTGTTTACCTGCCGCATCTGCAGGTTCGGCCGATTGCAGCTCCCACTGGCTGTGGTTCACCGTGCCAGGCCAATGGGGGCTACGGGAAGGGGTGGCCAGCACATCCCTCGGCCCTCACTCCTTCCCCTGAGTGAACAGGCGACCTCTTACAAAGGAGAGAGACACTCACTAGAGCAGGGATGGCCAACCTGTGGCTCTGGAGCCACATGCAGCTCTTCAGAAGTTAATATGTGGCTCCTTGTATAGGCACAGACTTCGAGGCTGGAGCTACAGGTGCCAATTTTCCAATGTGCTCGGGGATGCTCACTGCTCAACCCCTGGTTCTGACAAGGCCCTGCCCCCACTCCACCCCTTCCTGGACCCTCCCCTGAGCCTGCCGTGCCCTTGCTCCTTCACCATCCCCCCCAGAGCCTCCTGCATGCCATGAAAGAGCTGATCAGGAGGTATGGGGAAGGAGGGGGAGGTGCTGATCGGTGGGGCTGCCAGTCGGTGGGAGACGCTAGGGGAGGAGTGGGGAGCTGATGGGGGGCTGCTGATGTATTATTGTGACTCTTTGGCAACGTACATTGGTAAATTCTGGCTCCTTCTCGGGCTCAGGTTGGCCATCCCTACACTAGAGCCATAGAAAGGGGGAGTCTCAGAGTCTGTGGGTTTACCATTGACTTCACTAGGGCCAGGATTTCACCCTGTGTGAACTACTGATTTATTCAGGCAACACTGTGAATGTGCACAGAGAATGCCAATGTGCTCATTAACATCAACTTGATCTTAACAAGAGTTTGCACCAAGTTACCAGCGGTTACCTATCATGGACGGATTCAGGGGATCATTAAATTAAGGGATGTCTACACCACAAATTAAGGTGTGATTATGGTGCAGGTAAGCTGGCTGTCTAGCCTTGAACATTTCCAAGAGTTTGCACAGCTTTGCTGGCTGGAGAAGCCAGGATATGTATATCGCTCTGCACCTCCCATTTACAAACCTCCCAGCTGTGTCCGGGAACCAAGGAACAACAGCCCATTTCTGCTAGCTGCTGGGTACATGTAATTTCTTCCTGCCGTACTTTCTACCCACCTCATTTCCAATGGCAGCTGCTGGTAACTCCGTGCAATTTTTCTCAACTATTTTGGTGCACCTGGCATTTCTGCAGGTGGAGTGTTGAAGGACGAGACTGTTGTCTCCTGCGGAAAGAATCCTCTCAGGTATATTAACTGCACTTTCCAGGTCATTGAAGAAGACATGGCAGCGTTATGTAAAGGTCACAAAATGCTACCAACCTACTGGCTGCTTTTGAGCTGGAACAAAAGGAGGTGGTGGAGAGAGAGACACAGAGCAATAGCTCTCACATGATCTCAGCCCTGTATATAGCTCTGCCATGGAAAAACTAAGCTGAGCCTGTATTTCCCCAAAAATTATTTATGGAATAAATGTGGTCTGTTCTTCTGCTCACATAATATCCGTGCCCTGATAAGAGTTCCCAAATGTAGTCATTATTCTAAATAAACTGACTTTTTTCAAATTTATTTCCCCATACAGATTGGTCTGCAACAGTCCCCTGTGAGGGTTCAGTATGCACTATTCAGGTGGTGAGGGCTAACTATGATTGGCCAGGTAAGTCACGTTATCTTGGGCTTGTGTTTCTCCTCTGATAGGGTGCACCCGAAAGCACGGCCTTTTCAATTCCATGAGTGGTAAATTAAGAAATCAGTTTCTGCAAAGGTATATGCTTGCTTTCCACGAAGTCAGCTGCATTAATGGTCATGGTCATTGAAAATGACTGGAAAGTGACCACAAAGAGGGCTTGATTTGAAAATCAAGGACCGAATTCTGCTCTGATTTACAATGGTGCAAACCATGAGTAACTCCACTGAAAAACAATTAGAGAATCTCACTTATCCCAGATTATCTAAGTACCACCATAGTGGGGTCCGCAGTCAGTTTCCCCGTGTGTTTTAGGTTCTGAGGACTTTTTCAGTAGGAAAGGAAATAACAAGAGGGGATTTTAATTTCACAATTGACTATGGAAAATGCTAGTGAAGCTAAGCAAAATAGCAACTGCAGTTCAGGCAATTAAAAAAAACCCTCTCAGAACTAATCCTCTGTGACGCACGGAGAAGGCTGTCTTCATTAGCCTGTGCTAACAACTCCTACTCAAGCTCTTGGCGTGTGTATACCTGCACTGATTATGTTTTTTGTTTCTCTTTGTGCAAGTCCACTTTTGTTTCAGCGGATTCAGGCATCGTGTTATGGTCTGATCGCTCCCCGCTAACAATTACTTGGCAGGATAAAGCAGGGCCAGCGATTCCCAAAGAATAGAAAAGTAAGAATTACCTACAGCAGTATCCCATGGTCTCACAGAATATAATAAACAAGATTAGAAATGGCTACAAAACCAAATGACCTTCCAGGGCCCCCATGGAAGTTATTGTATGACTGTCATTAGAGGGGAATTAATTAGCTTAGCAGCAGGGAGGGGGGGAATGTTTGAAATAAACGGCTGCAGATTTAGGGAAGAGGTTTAATAACTAGGAGAAATACATAAGGGGAGAGGAACATAAAAATTAAATTACAGTTTGAAGTCAATTTAAACCTTTTAATTTCTGAAAAGACAGAACAAGCCCTCGGGTGGTGAAAGGGGGAAAGCAACAAGACTTAGAATTGCTCAGCCGACAAGCTTAGGGCAAAGAAGGGGAAATAAATGGCTGTAGCAATGAGACTGCAAAGGGTGACGTGCTACTGAGCCACAGCATCATCTCCCAAAAGATATTGGATCTTGTTCTCCCCCCACGACGCTGGGATACCTCTGGAGTCCCGCCACTGATGTCAATGGAGTGCCCCTGGGGGAAGAGAGAGGAGAATCAGGCCCAGACAATGCAAGCCACCTTTAAACAAAGAAAGGAGAAAGGTCTGAATTTCTGCTCCCAGCTTTCACACTGGGGGTGCAGGACACTGAATTATGAAGGAGCGAGGGGAGTGGAATTCCAGCTCATATGCTTTGCTGGTTTCTGTTCCCTCTCTGCTAGGAGTGGGGATGGGCTAAGAAGAAGGCTTTTGAGTTTCCCATGGTAGGTGAGTGAATGCAAGGCCACGATGGCCAGTCAGAGGAGGTGAATTGTCTCACAACAGAGCTGGTTCTCCTTGGGCCTAGGTCAACTTTCCAGGTTCACTCTCTACAGAGAACTAAAACTGAAATGAGCAGGATGTCTGACAGTGTCCAGACAGCACTAGAGACGATCAGGGGACATACACTTGAAAGCACCATGATCTATGGATAATTTTACGGCTACAACAAAGATCTCAGCTGGGATCTCCATGGACAGTAACTGCTCTGAGCACTGCCACGGGCAATAACTTTCCCAGTTTATGGCTGGGCTGTTATCAATATAAGCCCACTTGAATGTCATATTCAATGACAACATTAGACACTCACATCTGCTCCCATCTTCAGAGAGCTTTACTGCATTGACTCAGTCACTCTCACAGCCTCCTGGCTGGGCAGAGAAAGGATACCAGTCCCAGAGGGCAGATGGGGAAACTCAAGCACAGAGTGGGGAGTGACTTACCCAAGATCATGTGGTCAATTGATGGGGCAGCTGGCCAGAGAACCCAGGAGTCTGACCAGCATGCTCACGCCCAGAGACAGAAATGGACCAAAGTAGTCCTAACTCCAGTGATCTCTCTGGCCCTTTTGACAACCTGGGCATGAGAGCCTGCCTGCTGATTGCCAGGCCTCCAGCACATGCAATAGGCATACCAGATACACACTTCATCCACTGGAGGTGGGCATGAGGGACAGACTTCACTGTACATGACATGTCACAGGCCAGGGCAACTGCACCTGTATTTCCTTCTCATGGTCCAGCAAGGGCCCCCACTCTAGGCTTCAGGCTCCTCAGCCAACACCTCTCTTGAGTGGACACGTGCTGCCCTCTCCCTCCTAACTGGGGTATTTCCAGGCTGCACAGTTCCCCAGCTATCTTGTGATATCCCCACAATGCCTCAAAGACAGCACTGAGTGTGATTGCCACGGTTAAGCTGCTGCACAGCTCTTTCTAAGCAAGCACGTTTATTTTTAAGGTGAAAGCCGTACAAAGAAAACAGATTAAAGCAACAAAAGAACACTCACATGTGCTAATAAGTTTATCAGAGATCACCCCAACTCCAGCCAGGCTCTGGCTGGTGAACACTTCTGCAAGTCCCACAGAGGGGTTCTTCTGTGGTCGCAAGGACCTAACAGCTCTCACTCAAAACAGGCAGCCAGAGTGAATTTGCCTAATAATCCCCCACTGGTTTTAGTAGCTGGAGGATCCGTGGTTACCCCATGGAATAACATACAATCCCTGGCTCACAATGCTACATACATTTAATTCAATAAGGTTTGTCCAGGACTTTATAGAAAATTGCCGTCTCTGTTGCAGTTTGCAAAGGGGGCACTCCCCAGCCCCTCAGGGACTGTTATGAGTGGACAAGATATGGAATGGGTGCTCTGGGCCTGCCTGGGCTCAGTCGCCCAGCCCCTGGGGAATGGACATTGAGTGGGCAAGGTGTAGATTGGCTGCTGTGCTCACTGGCCCTGGCCCTTATGGAAGACTAGTGATTTTGTTGTTCTGTAGCTCATCTCACGACAACAAGTCACAGTCTGCCTTATGGTGCATGGCCTCCTCGTCGACACCATGTCCCACACTTGCTGAAGCTGTTGAACACTGCCTGCGTTCCCTCCAGCTCCCCACCGTTGTGCTCTCTCTTGGGTACGGCAAGGTAAATAGAGTGCATTACGGGTGCGATTCATGGATACCCTGGGGCAGTCAGATGCCACCTCTCCGTTTCTGATCACCTCGGTTGTTGCTTTTGTGAGCATCTCAAGGGAAAGCAATGAGAGGGTGGGTCTGAAAGCCATATTTACATCTGCCAGAGCAAGCAGCATCCAGCAACCCAGCACAGTCATCCCAGGGACCTGCACTCCTTCCAGGAGTCTGATCAAGTTTAGTTAGTACCTGGGCATCAGCACAGACCAGAGGGAGAAAACCTGGTACTCTGGGCTTCAGTGATTCTGAGCAAACCTTCAGGCAGTGTCTCATAGTGGGGTCTGTGTATGTGCGTTCTTGAGGCTTTGTGCGTGTATGTGTGAGAGAGAGCTTCCCAGCATTGTGTGTCAGAGAGAGACCAGGCAGCTTCCCGGGATTGTGCACATCTCCAGCTCTGTGTATCTGCACAGTCTGTCTGTGTCTCCCTATGCTTGCATGTGGAGCTCGGTGCACTTGCTCACTCACCTGCTGTCCTGTCTTCTGGTCCCCGTCCTACTCTCACTCCACTCCTGCCTTTCACTGACACTCTGCTTTTCATTCACCTCCTGCTTTATTCCCCCATGTGATTTGATTGGTTAAGTGCAGGGGGCTGAAGGAAATGCCATTCACACTTTCGCCCTGCAGCAAGCCTTAAAGAAGCTGTTCTGATTCAGAACTCAAACCATGAAAAAGTTCAGTGGAGTTCTTCTATCAACGCTCAGACTCACAATGTTCAAGTGGCTTCAGAATCCCCTGTGATACACTTCAAGTGTCTCCACCGAGAAGAAAATGAACGTAACCAATCCACTTCTTCAACCCCACACAGAGCCTCTAATGAGCCGCACACACTATTCACTTAGCTCCTACTTTTATCAAAGGCAGAACCTGCAGTTTTGCAGTTACCATAGTTTTTGGAATCACAGCAATAAAATACTCCTTGGCAGTAATTTTAAGGGCAGCTCTCTCTCTCCCTCTCTCTCTCTCTCTCACACACACACACAGACACATACAAATGCTTCTGGACTTCCATGTGCATCAGAGATACAAGGTACTATATGGTGACATAAATTGATCATGTACATTTGCTATAGCTAGGCAGGGTAGTTGAATCACAGACATTGCAGTAATGGCGTGAATACCACGGCTGCAATGACATGCAGAAGGAAGCAGAAAAGCAATTTGAGTTTGTCAGCGCTCTGTCACTGGTCAGTAAAGCAGGTATGTGCTGAGTTGATGCCCTTTGCTCAGTAGCTATTGGAGGACTCAGCGTCTCTTGGCTTTCCAGGTGCCTGGTTCCACACCCTTGTACATTGTTTTCATTTTAAACGTCCATTTTTTGTCTCTTTTTCCATTTTCAAAGGCACGTGTCAGGGCCCCGGGGTCAGGTATTGCCCAGGCAGCCAATCAGTGGAGCAGGACATAAGCATGCCACTGCCTCCTGAATAGGCACCACTACCTTGGAACTGGCTACAGTGATCCACGTGCCTGCAGAGAGGGTTGTTTTAGTAGATTTTAAAGCCACCATGGACCTTTAAATCGTCTGGTCTGATCTCCTGCACCATACAGGCCATAACTCCTCATCAGTGATCCCTGCATCAAGCCCATCACTTCTGGCTGAGCTTTTTGAAAGACATCCAGTCTTTAATGACTTTATGCAATGGAGAATCTACCATCCTCTTCTAGATGAGACAAAGCCTTTATGACTTGGAAATAGGGGTAAGAAAGGGCCCCTACTCCCTCCGCCACTCTGCTCCCAGGACAAGAGAGGCAGACAGGTTCGTCTGCTAACATGCTAACCAATGGCAAATTGGCGCTGCTGAAAGATCTGTGTGGCCAGGTGGCTTCTGACCCAGCTCACTGAACTGCAGCACTTCTGTGTATGAACATTGACTCTTAGCCCTGGGCTACACTGGAAGTTTAGGTCGAATTTAGCAGCGTTAAATCAATTTAACCCTGCACCCATCCATAAGATGAAGCCATTTTTGTCGACTTAAAGGGCTCTTAAAATCAATTTCTGTACTCCTCCCCGACCAGGGGATTAGCACTGAAATTGACCCTGCTGAGTCAAATTTGGGGTAGTGTGGATGCAATTCAACAGCATTGGCCTCCGGGAGCTATCCCAGAGTGCTCCATTGTGACTGCTCTGGACAGCACTCTCAACTCAGATGCACTGGCCAGGTAGACAGGAAAAGCCTCGGAAACTTTTGAATTTCATTTCTGGTTTGGCCACCGTGGCAAGCTGATCAGCACAGGTGACCATGCAGAACTCATCAGCCCAGGTGACCATGGAGTCCCAGAATCGCAAAAGAGCTCCAGCACGGACCGTAAAAGAAGTACTGGATCTGATCGCTGTATGAGGAGACGAATCTGTGCTGTTAGAACTCCATTTTAAAAGACAAAATGATTATGTGCAGCCAGATGCCAAGGCGGTTAGAAGAGCGTAGCAGGGGCAGGGCGCGCTGCGCATCAGAGAAGCTTTGAAAATCAGTTTCATGACTGGCCAGGCGGCTATAGTATGAAAGTTCTGTTTGTTTCTCCTTGATGAAAACCCGCCCCCTGGGTTCACTGTACTTCCCTGTAAGCCAACGGCCCTCCCCCACCCCCCTTTGATCTCCACTTGCAGAGGCAATAAAGTCATTGTTGTTTCAAATTCATGCATTCTTTATTAATTCATCACACAAATGGAGAGATAACTGCCAAGGTAGCCCGGGAGGGGTGGGGGAGGAGGGAAGCACGAGGGTGGGGTAGCTGTAGGGCACCCCCTAGAATGGCATACAGCTCATCATAGAAGCGGGATGTCTGGGGCTCTGACCCCGAGTGGCTGTTTGCCTCTCTGGTTCTTTGGTAGGTTTCCCTGATGTTCCAGGCAGGACTGAATCTCCATTAGATGAAACTTAAAGAAGGGAATGACCTGGAGTCACCCCCATTTATGCCCAGATGCCCCTGACCGACCTCACCAAGGCTGACCAGGAGGGACCAGGAGACAACAGCAGACGGTACAATACGGCTGCTGTCTTTGCTAACTTGCAAAGGCAAGGAGCTGCTGCTGTGTAGCACTGCAGTACCATGTCTGCCAGCAGCGCCCAGGAGCCGTACAGTGACAGTGAGCTGAGTGGGCTCCATGCTTGCCGTGGTATGTTGTCTGCATGGGTAACCCAGGAAAAAAGGCGAGAAACAATTTTTTGCCATTGCTTTCATGGGAGGAGGGAGGCCCTGATAACATGTATCCAGAACCACCCATGACAATGTTTTTGCCCCATCAGGCATTAGGAGCTCAATCCAGAATTCCAATAGGCAGCAGAGGCTGCGGGAACTGTGGCATAGCTACTCACAGTGCAACGCTCTGAAAGTCAACGTTAGCCTCTGTACTCCGCCGACTTAATGGTCTTAATGGTCTTAAGTGGGGACACACAATCGACTATAAAATCAATTTCTAAAAAATTGACATATTAAATCGACCTAATTTTGTAGTGGAGACTCTAAGACCAGAAGGGACAATCCTGAGCATCTAGTCTGACCTTCGGCACATTGCAGGCCACAGAACCTCACCCACCAACTCCTGTAATAGGCCCGTAACCTCTGGCTGAGTTACTGAAGTCCTTGAATCTTAATCCGAAGACTTCAAGTTACAGGATTCCACCATTTACTCTTGTTCAAACAGGAAGGTGAAAATCACCCAGGGTCTTTGCCAATCTGACTGGGATAAAAATTCCTTCCTGACCCCAAATATGGCAATCAGTTAGACCAGTGGTTCTCAAACTTTTGTGTGACCCTCTTATAAATTAAAGATACTTTTTAATATATTAACATCATTCTAAATGCTGGAGGTGAATCGGGGTTTGGGGTGGTGGCTGATAGTGCACAACCCCCCATGTAATAACCTCGTGATCCCCTGAGGGGTCCCGACCCCCAGTTTGAGAACCCCTCTGTCCAGCACCTCTGAACAGGTTAGGTTTTTTGCTCCCACTACTGTCCTGGGAAGGCTGTTCCAGAACCTCACTCCTCTGATCGTTAGAAACCTTCACCTAATTTCAAGTCTAAACTTATTATGGCCAGTTTATAGCCATTTGTTCTTGTGCCAACATTGGCCTTCATTCTGCTCACTCCCTGGTGTTTATCCCTCTGGTGTATTTATAGAGAACAATGCATATCCCCCCGCAGCTTTTGTTTTGTTAGGCTAAACATGAAACAGATGCTTCCCCAGCCACAGCTCAGTGCTGAGCTGATCACAGTGTGTGTGTGTGTGCTTGTGGGGGTATTGCTACTCTGGTTATTACTGGTCGCACCCCCAATGTACCATACACTGTCTACATACAGAAGCATGATCCTTGCCCACAGTCTGAGTCACAGGCAAAATGCTGCCTTTTATTGTAATAGGATGGGACTGGCCTTTTGTTTCTTTGGGAGAAATGGAGGGAAAGACCAAGGTGAGAGGGAGAATATGGGAGGAGTTGGGGAAGAGTTAATAGAGAGCAGTGAAAAGAGAGGAGAGTGAGGAAACCAGAGCTAGGCCAGTGGGGGTGGAAGGGAACGGACAGAGGAGGAGGCAAGGAGGAAGGAGAGGAAAAGAGATGTGCTTTCCAGAGAATGGAGATGAGACAGAAAGGGAGCGTTAGCTGGGAGGGAGAGACCAGGCAGGGAATGGAAGGAGTACAGGGAATAAAGAAGTGGCAGGAGGCCAGGTGGGATCAAAGAAACACACAAACACTCTGCTGTCCGTGGTGGAGCTGATTGGCATCTTCTGGCTAAGCCTTTTTCCTAACCAAAGAATGGCCGTGGTGTTTGTTTGCCCGCAATGGACATTTTCACGGAAAACTTTTTGTAGTCAAAATGTTTTGGTTTTTCAATGAAAACCCCCAATTATTTTCGGTCCCTTCCCCCACACCTTTTCCAGAGAGGAAAAAGGAAAGAAATAGGCATGTGGGGGGGCCCGGCTGAGTTTTGTTTTCATTTAGTCAGAAAAAGTCCACAAAGTATTTCAGAACAAAACACCCTGTTTTCTCGTTTGGTTCAGAATGTTTCATGGCAAGAACGGAGTGATTTCCAGCCAGCTGCACTGAATTCAGGTCCCTTTCTTTGCCTGCTTTCCTGGCTGTCACCCTTGTTCCTTACCCTGGTGGGAAGAGGTGGCTATTTGGAGTCCTTGTTCTACCAGCCCTGCCGGCTCCTCCAGATTCTATAGTTAAATAACTGGCAAACCCAACCCCCACCAAAAATAGCCCCAAATTCACCAGTATGTGTACACAGACCTTCCCACCCCCGCTTCGGGCTCTGGGCCTGTCTGCCTCACACCAAGACCTGGCATCCCACAGCAAACAATTCCATTTCAATAGCTGTTCCTTTCTGAGAGCCCCTAGCAGGCATCTGTCCCTATTAGAAATCTTATTTGCACCGGAGAAGAGTGCAAATTACGGTCTCTCTCTTAGACATGGATTGCAATGTGGGGAGAGGCTGAGAGCAGAAGCTGCCATTGTTAATAAGGGGTGAGCGGGCGGGACGTAGGGAGCCCTGGGTGGCAAGTAACGGAATACAGTAACTGTCTGATGTAGCTAAGGCAGGAACTGTGGCCTTTAGAGCTCTCCAAAGCAGCGTCTGAGAGCCCCAACAGTGCAAGAACAAGATAAGCAATGCAACAGGCTGTCGCATGATGCTGGGTTCTCTCCCTTTTGTCTTGATTCATAAGGCAGCGATCGAGTGGGAGATGCTGCTGTTTGACAGATACTGTAGATGGACAGATACTGCAGTGCGGCTAGAAGAAACAGATACTGCAGCAGAGAAAGACGCAGCCTCAGCGGGTTCAGGGTGGTTAGCTGAAAGTGTGTGGAGGAGCTTTTCAGGGTTCTTCAGTTTAAGGGTTACCAGCAATTCCCACTCAGGATTTCCTATCTGACCTTTGCAAGCACTTTTGCTGTCTCTCTTCATCTCCCTCACACCTGCTACACTAGAAGTGTGTAGACACTAATGTGAACTCACCTTACATGGCCAGGGCACAGAGCTGCCCTCTGCCTTGTGAATGGAAGACAGGGAGTGAGGAAGGAGATTTACACACGATACAAGCCAATTTCCAATTAATCAGAAACAGGCAGAGCTGTTAATGAAAGTCCTCCTGGTGTCCTGCCAGCATGTTGAGAGCACAACTGGCCCAGACCCTGGTCTTTGAGGTCTGAGTGAAGCACCGAGTCCTTTTCTAAATCCACACACTTCCTGTTAAAGGGTCACTCCTGCCCTTTTGGGCATGGCTAAGATTTTGGGGTGCTGCAAAGAGGGCTTGTGGCTGTGACAGCTCCCACCTAGGGTCTTTTTCAGCTGGTAGACCTGCTATCTTCAGATGCTATCCCCAGGGCAGGCCTCCGATGTACATCAAGTGAGCCTGCCTTCAGCACTGTGGGGGTCTGTTAACTAACTAAGATGGCTCTGCTTTCAAGCCATCAGGTAGCAAAGAACAAGCAGATGGCAAAGGTCTGAGTATGTCTAAAGATGTGTTGGCTAAAGGCCTTTGGGGCTGTGGGGGATTTTACTATTTCTTACCTGAATCACTGCCTGTCCACAGGGAAAGATGCCACACAGCTCTGCTGATGCAGCCCAGTCCTGACCTCCAGCACCCCCTGCTACTCCCATCACCATCATTCATACACACACTCTCTCCTCCACCACCACTCCCAACCCCAACCCACAGTTTCCCCACTTTTTCAGTCCTGACAAACCAATGCAGCAATATTGTGGGCCCAATTCAACAGCCTGTCGAATCCCCTCATGTGGCCTGAGACTGTCAGTTGAGTGCAGGAGAAAATATTTATGCCTAGTTGAAGGAGTTTTAAATTACCTGTGTACCATATTTAATGCAACAGTGGGATTTGGGTGGCCTGTTGAGGTGCATACCAATGAGCATCTGACCTCCCCACCCTCATGGCTAGCAGCCAAAGGCTAATACGATTAGCGTGATCCATTCTCTGTGCTTGGTGGGTGGTTTCATTATAGTCCTTTGATGCCTAAAGTCCTTCCCTGCGGTGAAAGTTCATTCTTTGTTACCACTGGGGTAAATTCATCTCATTCAGCTCAGCCACCATAAAGTGGGAGTAGAAAAGCAGAATCCCTGCAAAGACAAGAACCTGCTTGTGACTCTGAGCCGACCTTTCCTGGGGACAGAAATGAGACAGGGGAGGAAGAAACAGATGGAGAGAAGTTTGATGAAGCGCCCTCTCCTGGGCATGAAAGATCACTGCATAAGTACATAAAAGGCCAAATGAACGAGGGGAGAAATGATAAAACAATCAGAAAAGCTGGATGTGAAATGAAACCTGGGGTATCCGTGAAATCCACCCACATAGTGACAAGGTGGAGAAAGCACTCACAGTATCAGTGACCCATAGATGTTTCTGTCCCTGTAAACACTTCGTGACACTTGTTATAGCTTGTCGTACCAGTAAAACGTCATTGTCTTGAATTGTATTACAAAATAAATGATGCAAGCTACTGGCTTGGACCTGCCTATGACTCCCACGGGCCTATATGTTAGAACAGATACCAGCCCTATTGACAAATATGAGAGTGACGTTTGCTGTCCACGTGGTACACCGAGGCCTGTTCCTTTGGAGCAAGCAGGTTTCGTGTTTCAGGAGAATGCTGGCCTGCTCTGAAAGCTCTGTGCTCCAAACAACCTGGGATCAGACTATGAGCCAGACTCAACTTCACCCAGGTCTGCTTTGGACTAATCCAGGGGTCGGCAACCTTTGGCACGCGGCTCACCAGGGTAAGCATCCTGGTGGGCTGGGCCGGTTTGTTTACCTGCCACATCCGCAGGTTCGGCCGATCACAGCTGCCACTGGCTGTGGTTTGCAGTCCCAGGCCAATGGGGGCATCGGGAAGCAGAGGCCAGCACATCCCTTGGCCCACGCCATTTCCCGCTGCCCCCTTTGGCCCGGAGTGATGAACTGTGTCCAGTGGGAGCCGCGATCGGCTGAACCTGCAGACGTGGCAGGTAAACAAACTGGCCTGGCCCGCCAGGGGCTTACCCTCGTGAGCCGCGTGCCAAAGGTTGCCGACCCCTGGATTAGTCCAAAGCAGACCTGAGCAAAGTTGAGCCCGGCTTGTAGTCTGATCCCAGGTTGTTTGGAGCACAGAGCTTTCGGAGCAGGCCAGCATTCTCCTGAAACACGAAACCTGCTTGCTCCAAAGGAACATGCCCCGGTGTACCACGTGGACAGTGAACGTCCACAGTCCTGCGCAGAGCTCATTATGGAGGGCAGGATGAAAGGACTAAGGCCCCATATACTCTAGGAATGTGACTACCTTGGGGCAGCTGCTAGAACAAGGTTTGGTCCAGTCCACACAGATCTGCATTCATTTTAGGTGATCTCTAGGTCTCTTTCTGAAGGAGATGCCACCAGGAAACCAAATCCCATGGTGATGGGCACAGAATAAAAACAAAATAGAGCAGAATGGGCTTGTCTACACAAGGGAGTTTGACCAGTTACACTGGTATAATTATACTGGTGTAGTTAAAATGATATGGTTATACCAATATAACCTCCCTGTTATTCTTATGATTATAACCTTATATGTTATACTCTTATTCCAGTATGAGTGGCTATTTTAGTTCAACTTAAACTCCTGCCCAAGTGACATAAACCGATTGAAAAATGTGCTGGACTACTGGACTAAGAGTTTTCATGTGTGTGTGTTACACCAGTAGAACGGTATCAGTTTAAATCCACATTAATCTTATCTCATGTAGACAAAAGTGCAAGCTCGTTGCGCCAGGGTCCCACATTTTATTCTGTGTTTGTGCAGCAAGCACTAGGATTGCCACCTGCCCAGGTTTCCTGGGATCATCCATTTTTTGAGGTGGCTGTCCTGGGAATTCTGTGATGGTGCTCAGTACATGCTGCCAGTTGTCCAGTTTTAAGGGCTCACGATTAACCCCAAGGAGCCCAGTTTTTTGTACCTCAGAGGTGGTGCAGCACCCTACCTAGAATAACAGCCAGGTTTCTGGGTGTTACTGCAACACTTGGGAATAGTACAGTAATACAATTCACCCTGGGCATCATGCCTTTGCTGGGATAAAACATCTGCTTTCTGCTCTTCCCACAGCTTCACTATGCCACAAGGATAAACGAGAGCCCTAAAATCAGTGCTCCCCAAGGGGCAACGGGCCCAGGCTGCTGCGCATGGGAGAACTTGCAGCAGATCCCCAGGGAATCGAGGTCTCTCACATTCCCTGCAGAGGCGCAGCGGAGTGTGTGCGGCACTATAACCCGGCCACCCACCCCTTTCCTGGCCAGGACCTTCTCCGCAGGTGGGCAGGGACCCCAGGCCCAAGGGGCTGCGCCCCTGCCTGGCCCCGATCGCTCCGATCCAACTGGGGCCCTTGCCCGAGACAGGCGCCCGGACGCACCGGAGAAGGACGCTCGGGGAACCTGCCCCACGCGCGGGGAAACAATTACGCCAGGAGCAGATAGGCCGGCCCCGCCCCTTCATGCAAATCGCATCCCGCCCCGTGCCCGCTGAGCCAATAGGCGGCGGGGGGGGCGGAGCGTGGCGGCAGGACTTGCCCGGGCATGTGAGAGCCATTGCAGCAGCCGCTTCCGGGAAAGCCACGTGTGGGGAGCCGGCTCGCTGGGTAAGAGATGCGGGGGTCCGGCCGGGGATAGGGAGCGGGGGGCTCGGCAGAAGGAGGGGGACGCAGGTAGGGGACAGAGGGGCTTGTAAGCACGTGATCTGTCCTGCTATTCCTATTTTGTCCTTCCGTCCCAGGCCCCTGCCCAGGGTAGAGCTGGCACCGCAGAGCCAAACTAGTAGGATTGGGATAAGCGCCAGCCATGGTCGTGCTAACTTCTCCCCCCACCTCCGGCCCCACTTTTGTGGCTCTATCACTCCACTGTGCCTGGGGTGATGCTTGCGCCCCCCAGGCCCGCGTTATGGCTGCTGCAGGCTCTGTCTGCGCTCTGAACCACGGACCCCGCCCCGCCCTGTGCTAACAAGGCCTGACTGAGTGACCAGCTCTGGCAAACCCTGTGACCTGGAGGAGAGCTCTGCGTAGCTCCTAAGCTTATCTCTGTCACCCACAGAAGTTGGTCCATTAAAAGATATTACCTCACCTACCTTGTCTCGTTAATATCCTGGGACTGACATGGCTACAACAGGACTGTATGTGATAAACCCCAGGCAGGCACGTCATGTGCTATCTCCACTCACCTGTTGGAAGGGATAATCCCTCTCAAATCCAGGTGAGGAACATCTTTATTTACCAGGCATGACTAACCCTGCATTGTGGGTATCTTTGGCAGGATGTCTTCTGGCCAGGATTTAACGCCAGGTGTTGTGAGCACAGTGAAGGCCTGTGAGGTGAGGCAGAAGGGGGCCGATGGCCAGTTTCTCGGGTGCTCCAACTCCAGATGGGATCAATGCTGTCCTCGCCCCAAAGCCCACCTGGCTCGCAGAGCAAATGTGGAAGATCGTGGCTTGCTGCAGAGCCAGAATAAAAAGAAAAGTCGGAAGCACCAGCGGTTTGTGGAGCGCAGGACTCTACTTGAGCAGAGGGGACTGTTGAGACCCAAACTGGAACACCGGACTGAGCCAATGGCGTTCATGCCATCCAAAGAGGGCTTGTTAAACAGAGAAGCCAGCAGATGTGGCCAGCTAGCCAGTGAGGATGTCTCTCTCGTGAATAATCAGTCTGTGGGGAAAGTCCATGTAAAGCTCCCAAAGCTCAAGCGGGCTCTGTTGCAGTCTCTGCCAGTCCCTCTGGAGGACACAGCTGGGCAATGCTCCCTTTCACTTTCCCAGGACTCAGAGAGTAGGTTACCTTTGCCTGGCAGTTCCAACTCAGGCCGAGTTTCCTTGTCCCACTCGCTGAAGAGACCTGGGAAGTGCGTGGCCATTGACTGTGAGATGGTGGGCACAGGCCCTGGCGGGAAGCTGAGTGAGCTGGCGCGTTGCACAGTGGTGAACTACAATGGAGATGTAATTTATGACAAATATATCCGGCCAGAGCTTCCCATCGTGGACTACAGGACTCGCTGGAGTGGGATCACCAAGCAACACATGCAGAAGGCTACCCCATTCAGTGCTGCACAGAGAGAGGTAAACAAGAGGTGTGGTGTGCGTATCTGTACAGTCTGAACAAGGGCTAGATTTTATCCCTTCTTTGGGCAGCTGTCTGTGCACTGCTCTGCTGTCACTGTTAGAACAGCCAGTGGGTCTTAGAACAGCCAGAGTCTGTCACCTGCCCCACCTCTCCTTCCAGACTATCCCAGGAGGTATTAGAAAAGCAGCATGATCTAAGAGCAGGGGTTGGCAACCTTTGGCACACGGCTCACCAGGGTAAGCACCCTGGCGGGCTGGGCCTGTTTGTTTACCTGCCGCACCTGCAGGTTCTGCCAATCGTGGCTCCCGCTAGCTGCAATTCATCATCATCCCAGGCCAATGGGGGCCGCAGGAAGTGGTGGCCAGCACATCCCTTGGCCCGTGCCGCTTCCCGATGCCCCCATTGGCCTGGAGTGGCGAACCGCGGCCAGTGGAGCTGCGATCGGCCAAACCTGCAGAGGTGGCACGTAAACGAACCGGCCCAGCCTGCCAGGGTGCTGACCCTGGCACGCCATGTGCTGAAGGTTGCCGACCCCTGGTCTAGAGACATGAATATCAGACTAGGAGCCAGAAACTCCTAGTTTCTAGTACTTGCTGTGAAGCTGGCTTGCTGTGTGTCAGCTTTGAGGTGAGAGATTCTGTATCTCTGTGTGTCTTTTCCCCCAACTTTTCTCCCCCTTCCCCAAATTTCCAGCCTGCCTTGAAACCAGAGGATGCTTTGGAACTAGTCTTCTCTGGGAAGTGTAGCCCTGCTTCTTCCTTGATTGTGATTGGATAGCTATCACTGGGCAGTTCTGTTTTGTGACATCAGAGAGAGGTATGACTAGTTGTGGGATTAGATAGAGCGGGAGAAACCAAAATCAGTGCAAGGAAGGACTTCTAAATCCCTCTTACTCCTGCTGTGATGCCCAGCTAACCACCTCTGACACTTCCAGATCCTGAAGATCTTGAAAGACAAGATTCTGGTGGGACATGCCATCCACAATGACTTCCGAGCCCTGAAATATTTTCACCCCAGAAGCCGGACTCGAGACACCAGTCGAATCCCTTTGCTAAACCGGAAGGCAGGACTCCCTGTGAAAGTTAGTGCCTCTCTCAAGAGCCTGGCAAGGCAGCTGCTCCACAAAAAGATTCAGGTAAGGGGCCTTCTGGGAATGGAAAGCAGGATCTGGGGAGTTCTTAACTCCTTCACTGCTGAGATGGCTAAGGCTGCAATTGGATCTGTGTGTGCAGACCCAATGGGAGACCATGTGGGCATAAGAGTCTGCATGTGAGAGGCAGAATGGTCTAGTGGTTAGGGTACAAGCTGGAATGTGAGAGACCTGGGTTCAAGTCACTGCTTCATCAGACTTCTTATGTAACCTTGGACAAGTCATTTAGTCTCTGTGAACCTCTGTTTCCCATCTGTACAAAGGGGGTGATAGCAGTGCCCTGCATCAGCGAGGTGGGAGGGTAAATCCATTAAAGATTTTGAGGTGTTCAGGCCCAAATGCTCAGAGGTATTTAGGCATCTAGCTGCCCTTGACTTCAATACCTCTGGGCCACAGATACTGCGGTGATGGGGGGGGTGGGGGGGAGCAGAAATTACTTCCAACAAACTGATGTGCAGATCTGATTTCAAGAGGGAGGCCTTGGTGTTTTCGAAGCCCAATGGAAACTGATTCAAATGCCGTTTATCCCCTGGAGCAACAGCAAGTTTTGTTGGGAGTTTGGCTCTGGAGCCTTAACTAGGCCTCCGCTCTACCATGGCCTTTTCTCTTTGCCCTCAGGTTGGCCAGAAGGGACACTCGTCGGTGGAGGATGCTCGGACTTCCATGGAGCTTTACAGACTGGTGGAGGTGCAGTGGGAGCAGGAGCTTGCCAGCAGCCACCCCTCCAGTCCCCCTCACACTCCTACGGACAGCTGCACAGACAGTGACCACTACATGGAGGACCAGTACTGGCCTAAGGACCTGAATATAGACTGCAAATGAAAGGCTCAGTCTCCATCTTCTCCTTGAGGGTTTCTCCTCCAAATAGGACATTTTCATGCCTTTAGCTTTAAAACTGAGAACAGCTGTTCACTCCTGTTTAATCTTTTTCCCCCTCAAGGTTTGCTCCCCCAACATTGCAGCTTGGTGGTGGTGCATGAGAGCCTGGAAACAACACTGATCAATCCAACTATGTGGCCCAAGCTGGACACAAAGCAAATGTAGGATGAGAAAATAAGACTTTCAGTTTCATTAACTTGAGTGTAGTAAGAGAGGGAAATTAACCCCCTTCGCCCCCCCCCCCCTCCACCTGCCAGTGCTTATGATGCCCTTGCCTCTACCTTGACCGCCGCTGCCAATCCACCTACCACCACCCCTGCTGGGGCACTGGTGGTGGGGGTTTGGACTGAGAAAATAAGACTTTCAGTTTCATTAACTTGAGTGTAGTAAGAGAGGGAAATTAACCCCCTTCGCCCCCCCCCCCCTCCACCTGCCAGTGCCTTATGATGCCCTTCCTCTGTTTGAACCCTAGAGAGAACTAAGATGAAATGTGAAGTACACCTTTGCCTTTCTTTGGCTGCTATGGAGCCTGCACTGGTGCCCTGGTGGCCATCAATTCCACTGCAAAGCATGACATGGGGAGTCTGGTTGGGTAGTAGATACAGCAAGAGGGAGGGGTAGGAGGGCAGCAGGTGCAGACCCTCCAATGGCATGGAGTGCTGTTGACTAAAGAGAAGTTCTGGGACTTTGCTCCCTAATTCCCACCACAGATTAGTTTGCCTGGAAGGTTGCAGGCAGCTGTTTATCTGTTCAGAGCCCTGCCAAAAGGCCCTTAGACCTAAGGCAAAGGAAATGTGATTACTACACCTGTTTCTCAATGTCAGGGTCAAAATGTGGCTGATGTTGCTGGGCTGTGGGAGCTCCCAGTTCTGCGACCAGAGATGACACGAGGTGTTGCTACACTGCAGTAAAGCCCGGGTAGCTGGCCCGTATCAGCCTGCTCAGGCCCAGGGGGCTAGAAAACGGCTGTGCAGATGTTTGGGCTCAGGCCCATAGGTCCCTTAGGCCGTAATTCTCAGTTGTTCCATTTCAGTCCCAAGTGCCAGACTGGAAGGAGACAAAGGTGTCACTGAGCCATTTTTGTGCTCCCCAGAGTCCTGGGCCAGCAGTGGCATGGGCTGCCCGACTCCCCATTAGCACACAGGGCTGCTGTTGCTTACCTGGGGCTGTGAAGCAACAACTAACGGGGCCCTGAGATCCAGGTCAGGATGAAATGCAATGTCCTGCCTTTTAGGCAGCTCCGCAGTGGGTTTGACCTGACGGAAAGCAGCGTTGGCCCCCTCTTTGCACAGCATGTGGCTCCTGGATTAAAATCTGTGACATACCTGACTCCTTTCAGTACTCGCCACCCCTGCTCCTGTGCTGGTTATATCAAATGTAAACCACCCGGGCAGATACAAGGATTATTTTTCTAGGCTGCCCCTTATGTCCCACTGCACTTTAACAGGATGGATGTGTGATTGCAATGTTGTCTTGTCCCACCTGGTGTGCTCAGACCATCCTTCTGCTCTGTTTGAAACTCTGAGACTTTAAATTCAGAGAGATTATGGGGCTCCACCACAGTCTGTGTGTGCTGCCCCTGGGATCTGTATTTGAGATCTTCCTTGGCTAGTGGGCATCGCATAGATTTGGAGCTGGGAGAGGGGAAGATTTCCTTATCTCCCATGGATGGGGGAAGCTGCAAACTCTCCCTTCCCGGGGGAAATGTTCCACTCCTTGCAGTATATGTACATCATGCAGAGCTGGGACCATGCAAGGCAGGGCTGACCCTGCCTGCTAATCAATTTTGGTTCTAAGTTAATGGGCAACTGCACTTTGAAATGATGCAGTGGGATATCCACCCAGCAGGTTCTAACAAAGGTTAACATCATGCTGCTGTATAGAAATGTGACATGCACTCCCCTCTGCTCCAGCCTTCCTTCATGTGCCTATGTTTTTAAGTTTTATATGACCTTTTAATGCATACCACTGAGCTTTGAGCCTGCATCACTGCCTCTTCATGGGTTGAGTGAAAGGATCAAAGAAGTGGGAAATGCTTCAAATCTGATTTCTGTGATCACAATCAGTGCTACGGTTTAAAAGGCTAAATGTTTCTCTGGCAGAGCTAGAACTAGTCTCCCTGGTGGGGACTCTGAATTAACCATCAGGAAATCCCAGGTAGTGCATTTACCTCCATTCTAACCTGCCTCAGGTGGTTGTGTTATGTGCAAGGCTGAGTAACTTTAACTATCTCCAAGTGCAATGACTGTGGAACTGCTCTGCCTGGTGTCCTATCGCTGTTACAGATGAAACTCACCCATAGAAATAAGCCGGAGTTGTGTATTTAACTGGCTTGTATTGAGGCATTGCCAGTCAGAAAGCTCTGTCTATATGCAATGTCCTAAGCCTGGTTCATACCATAGCTTGTGAGAGCCAGTGACAACCATGGTGTTGAGACTGCACTATGCTAAGAGAACTTGACTTTTGTTCTCCCCCCAAATGTTTTGTTGTTTTGGGGGAGATAGAATTTGTGGGCGGAGGAAGGGGTACCAGGGTGACCAAAGATCTTATGTACCTTTTAACCATTTGGCTCGGGTATATTGCTCTGTGGCTGATGGCTTCCTTTGTTCTTCTGTCACTGATTTTGTCTCCTTCTGGGGCAGTGTGACTATATAGGATGGGAGCCAGCCACCTTGCCTTGGATCACACGCCTTTCTGCTCAGCGATGCTGTGTTTGAAGAGAAGCGTGCCTGTATATACTTTCTGTAGTAACAGGCCAAGGAGAAGGCAGATGGCCTAGCTGTGAGGTCTTCCTGCCAGTTTAATGCTTGTCCTCACAGTCTACGCTGATCCGTAGGAAAAAAAAGATTCTAGCCTTGACTTTGAGGATGCTCCTAATGAAAGTGCTGCAATATGGTCTTCCTGATGTGCAGTCTCACAGGCTGAGAGACAGTGAGAGTTTTCCTTCATTCAGTTCACACCTTGATGGTTTGAAGTGGTCCCACTGAAACAATAAAACCAGCAGGAAATTCAGAATCAACTCCATAGCCTCTTAAGGGAGGAGCTCCCTGTCCCAGGCACCAGGGTTGTGGTGAACAAACAAAACCCAGAGTCTCAACTCTGTATCTCTCTCTAGAAAGAGTGTAAAGTAGTTTGCGAGAGGTTTAAAATATTTATATAATATATTTGTCAAACTGAAACTTACTGGTGAAAACCTGTGTTTGTCTTGATTGGGCCAGGCTGGGGTAAGGAGTGGGATTTCAGAGCATTTGACAGTTCCCAATCCAGGCACTGCCTGATGTGCATAGAATGTAAAAACTGACTGCAAACAGTTCTGTTAAAACAAGTCACTTTCTATGTAGGGACCAAAACAATAGCAACCTTAATTTAAAATGCTATTCAAAGGTGGGCCTCTGGGGAGGGAATTCCCTGCCTCTGAGCGCTGCTTGGTGTATGCCCCGTCCCAAACGCCTCGGACCTGATCCTATCCTCAAGACAACTTTACAATGGATTCCCCCCTTTAGAAGGTAAGAATACACTAAATGTATTTTCTAAAGCTTTCTTGGGAGAGGATCTCATTGTCCATCAGTTTCTTGGCCACAGCCATAAAAGATGCAACACAATTAGTTCCTGGTATGTTCCTCTGACTCAGACATTATAAGGGGGAGGGAGAGAGAGACCGTGAGCAGCAGTATCAGCCGTTGAAGGATCTTCTGATTGGGCCACAATAGGGAAGGTTGACCTAGATCTGGTACTTCTCAATTACTGAGAAGCAGCAGCAGTGACTCCTCTTACTTAAAGATGGTGACATCTAAAGCTTGGTGCCTCTGATTGTTAAAGGAACACCGGCACCCTGAAATCGAGTCGGGTCAGAACAAATGAATCTATTTAGGTTCAGATCCTACACCTGCCAGTGCCTGGTTTTACAATCGCACTTCCCTCTGTTTACTATGGCTTTCCACTCCCTGGTGCGGTGTGACAGCTTCACCCCCGAGCTACAGGAGTGTGAGTGTATACAGACGCTCCCTGACTTACGCAAGCGTTCCATTGCGGAACGCCTTGCTTGAGTTGAATTTTGCATAAGTTGGGAACATATCTCTGAACTACGCAAAAAAAACCCCAAACCCTTTTTCTGTCAGTGCGGATTTCCATTAAGTCTGGTGTGCATAACCCGGGAAGCGTCTGTAGTAGAAATATCCCAGCTTTTGCAATGTCTGGTGGCCTCCTGTTTCCGAGCTATTGCATATTCTGAAGATGAGAAGGGCCCAAGAAATGCTAAGTATTTTCAGCTGTTCTACCTTAAGGACAGGACAAACCAATAAAAGGTGTTTAAAGAGACTCCACACCTATTCTGGGAGGAAGTGCTTCTCAAACCCTAGCCTGGCTGCCTTCACCTTGCAGACTGAAGCTGGCTTTCACAAATCACACCTGTGCTTTAAAGAAAAGGAGCATCTTGCCAGAATCACAGCCACTGATGCTCATAAAACAAACTAAACTGCCTTGATCACATGTTGTAAGAATGAGGTGAGTTTTGCAAGGGGAAGGAGGCTTGCTCAGCCTTATTTCCCCAAAGCTAATCATTATGTGAGTCATACATATTTGGTAGGATAATTTTATTTAAAATACACTATGGTGTTCTGAACGAAGCTGCATCTTTGCTTGCCCTTCCCATCTACCAGAAAAATGCTTTGCTTAAAGGAAAACTGAAGTCATTTTGATGACAGCATTAGATTAGTGCAGAAAACTGAACTTAAATCAGAATATGGAAGGTGAACTAGGCAGGCTCAGTGCTTTAGCTATAAATACCTGCAAATATTTCAAGATCTCTATTTATATGAATTGGGAACTGTTATGAGTCCTGGGGGATGCTATCAAAATGATAATTCCACTATGAAAAACAATAATGGGGGGGGGGGCAGTAATGTTGCAAAACACAATTTGTGACTATCTGAACAGTGGTGGAGTGACAGGTTATGGGGGTCTTGTTCACTTTGCCACAAACACTTGTGCAAATAGATTTGTTCACGGAAATGAGGCTCCTCTTTGTGCAAATACCTGGGTTTGCACATCAACAAAGGGGGGGGGGGTGTCAATACAAGAATTCACTCTTCAAGCCAGAAGTGCTTACTCCAATCAGGGAGTGCAAACACTGCTATATGATTAAGGTGACCAGTTACCCATCACTAATTGTGACTAATCAGAGAGAGTTGAAAGAAATAGCCTGCAGCAGGTTATTCACAAACTGAAATCATCTGTAACATGATAGACTAGAATGAATACATTTACCAAACTGTTTGTAGACAACTCAGCATCAGGAAAAAGAAGGCCACTTTCAGACATTTTTTGGAGTACTTTGCCTGCCACATGGTGTTAGATGCCTTAAAAATTCCTACAACACAGATCTCTCAAGACAGAAAGATCTGAGCTGCAGTGCCATGCACCCTGCACTGACCTTCACCTTTTCTTCTCTGGCTACAGAAGATTCAGAGGGAGCCTGGAGACTCAGAAAACCCTTGAAAATGTTACAGAATTTGTCTAAAAAGAGCTGTGAAGATCTGCAGCGCTTTCTAGCTCTGGCTGTGGTTCTTGTTTTCCTTTCTCAGTACAGGTCACCAGCCTTGAGCTGGTGCTGCTACCTCCATTATTTTGCTTTTTAATAAGCAGCTAGGATGTTTTAAAGACATCCTTATGATTTAACTATGTTTTACATTGCATCATGGGGATGGAAAATATTTTATGCGCCATTGCAGTTTTCCTTTAAAATCTGTTAACTCAAACTTCAGTTTCAATGTTTTTGGCATGCTAAGGTAACCATTGTTGCCAACCTTAATACGCCGAGTAGATGTCTGGCTTTGGTTTGATGTGGAAGTTTAGTGTGTCAGTTAAATCAATGACTATTAACCACAGGGCTCCAGGGATGTTAGGAGCCTCAACCAACAGGCTGTCCTGCTGATGCACTAAAAGGGGTCACGTTATCACCCAGGTGCATGCAGGAGAAATGCAGCTAGTTTGAAACTCAGTGACTTTCTCATCACTTATATTTGGGCTCTTTTCCATGAGGGACAGTGGAGAGGATTTATCTTGAAACCTGTTCTGATTTCACCTCCCCAGTGCTAACTGCGACCTATTTCCTATAAGGACGGAAAGTGCAAATGCACATAAATGAGGTTGGGGAAGAGGCAGTATGGGAGGTACAACAGATGCAGTGGGGAAAATACGCTGATTGGTAATTGTGTTATCTTGTGAGTAAAGCAGAAAAGAGTCCAATCTTCTGAAGAAAGTGACTACCAGTGAAGTCCTGGCCCCGTTGAAGTCAATGGGAGTCTTGCCATGAACTTCACTAGGGCCAGGATCTCACCCAAACTGTTTGCTTATGCGGCTCACAGGATCACTGTGTGCGTGAGAGAGAGATTGCAGGTAGAGAGTAGCTGCTGCAGGTGAGAGTGCAGGCAGGTAACCAGGTAACAACTTGGCAAGCACATGGTCTCCCTAGCAACTTGCTCTTGGCTCCACCTGGGCATAATTAGACCACGGCTGGAAGAGAGAGAGTTTCTCTGAGAAACTACAGGGTCTCTAATTCATCTGGCAGCAGATAGCAGAGTTTCAATTGGGGGAGATTTAAGAGTCATGGCCAGCACCCCATGGAGCTCTACAGTGAGGCTTGCAGCTGTGCTTCCCTCTTTCAATAAAGAGGCCCAGCACACAGATAAAAGGTGCCAGCGTGATGTGCTTCACTTTGAAATAAGGAGCCTCGGTGTTAGCCAGAGCTAGAGCATATTAACTCATCGGTGGCACTGCCAGCCTCCAAAATTCAAAAACCAGGAGTCAGGACCCCCAGATCATGGAATTGGTTTAAAAATTGTTACAATTTTTTGTAAAAATTGGGGTTATTTTTGTTTGCCTTTTGGTTTTGAGCCTTCAGGGAGTGCTCAGGCTTAAAAATGAGACCCTTCTCCACAACAGGAAGGCTAGTAACTTTTTGTAGTGAAAGCTGAGATTTTCACATACTCACTTGCTTCCAGGAGCTGGAGCTTTAAGTACCAATAATTGAGAGAGCTGTCAACAATGCTTAAAGTAGCATAGATAAGGCTGGCCCTATGCTAGGTTATAAACTCCTTGGGGCAGGCAGTGTGTCTCGCTCTGTTTGTACAAGGGTCAATAAACAATCTGCTGGTCTCTTGAATGCTCCGCTCACAAGGTTGTTGTCTGAACTGAACAACACCCTGGGGAACTGCCTGTGGCAAATAATTCTGCCCTGGCCCCTGCTTGGGTATAGATAAGATCAGCTAACAGGGTGTTCCCATTTCTAACCTATACAACCTTTGCTCTTGTAAAAATCCCCAAGCAGCCAGTGTCTGCAGTGCAGCAGAGTAGTGGAGTGGGAAGGAGTAAACCAGAAACAAGTGTGTCTGACACTTTAGCTGATTGAAACCTTTGTTTCCTGGGAGACTGGCTGCATTGACTCTCACAGGTGGGGGCTGTTTTGCATTTGTTCCTATTCAGATTGTATATATTTAACTCTTTTTAAGCAGAAACTTTGCTTACCGTAAAAATACTAAACATGCATTGGTTAGAACTAAGCTGTGCCCAGACTCCCAGCTTCTCTGAGAGGCCATGGGACACTGCTCAACTCCAGGACAGCAGGGCCATTTTTCATGTGGCTGGGATTTCAAGGGCAACCAGCATGAGGGACTGTCTTTTTGCTCTGTGTACAGAGCCTAGCGCAATGGGGCCCTCGTGACTAGGGCTCCTTGGTGCTACTATAATACAACTAATTTAGGAGGGAAGGAGGCTGTGTAAGGTCTGTCCATAAGAGAAAGCGGTGGAGGGATGTCACAGTGCATTATAGTGGGGGAGTGGGCAGTGTGAGCAACCTGGTACAAGGCCTGCCAGCTGGGCGATGGCACCATGCAGCCTTTCTCTGAAATCCCGCAGCATTCTCGTTGTGCCAAATCCCCACACTCTTGATGGCAGCAGGCTGCCTCTGGCGCGCCATTCTTTCCCTCACTCGACCTCCACCCTCCTCTGCTCCCCTGCAAAGCTGAGGCACCCTCCACGGGCTGGGATGGGCTGATGCAGGGTTACACCGGTATTAGTGCGTTGGCAGTGGCAGTGTAGCTGTGTCGGTCCCAGTACGTTAGAGACAAGGTGGGTGGGGTAATGTCTGTTATTAGAACAACTGCTGGTGGTGAGAGAGGGGGCTGAACTGGGGATGGGGGAGGAACTGGGACTACATGCCCAGGCCAGCTCTGCTTTGAGAGGGGGGAATGAAGGCAGGGCTGGGAGCAGAGCAGGGGTCGGAGGTGGGCTTTGGGCAGAGGGGAGCTGTGGCTGTGGGTGGACCAGGGCTGGGTGGCGCTTCCTCCCTGCCACTTATGGCACTGGCCTAGGTCCTGCCATGTGTCCCCCCTCTCCCTCGAACATTCCTCTGCACCCCTTTGGGGGGTATCCCTCACAGTTTGGGGACCACTGATATAAATGATCTGCATGGGGATCAGCGAATGTGCTGCAACTGTGTGGGTGGTGGGGACAGTGTTCATTTGGGGTGATGCAATAGAAAAAGATTCTCCCTCAGACAGTTACCTTGCTGCTGAAAAAGGGTTATATAGTGGGGAGTGTCTTGTCTGAAAAGTGCTGGTGTTTCCGACCTGGGGGAGAGACGGGGGCTTTCTGGCAGAATGAAATGATGATTTTTGCTGCATGTGATTCTAGAGAGGTGTGGAACCATCACTCTGGTTTTACAAAGAGCCCCTGCAATGCCTTGTGTGTTGTCTAAGGGATTGAAGCACATTCACGCTTTCTCACACTTACTGTAACACACACACATCCACACTCAGTCTGCTTACATTTATTACACGTGCCTTTTTGTGTAATCTTTAAACCAGGCTGAATATGGTGGAGACTTCTGACATTGTAGCCCTGGACTGTGAGATGGTGGGCATGGGACCATTCGGAACTGAAAATGGATTGGCCCGTTGCAGCATTGTAGATTACTATGGCAAAGTGGTCTATGATCAATTCATCCGACCAGAGGGTGTTATAACAGCTTTCAGGACCTCTGTGAGTGGAGTTCGTCCAGTGGACATGGAAGGAGCCACACCATTCAGGGTTGCCCGGGAACAGGTAAGAGGAATCACAATCCAGCCTTGTCCAAATGAAACACTTGGCCTTTTGTTGGGCAAAGAGTGGCATTCTTCTCTGAGTTCTGCCCCTGAACTGGCACCACGGCATGGCTCTAGATTCATTGTCCGGTGCATGTGTCAATGCGTCACTGAGCACCCCCCCCAGAGAGAGTTTTCTAACTGAAACCTATAAAAGGTTGGGCCCAGCTGATGGGGTGGTGAGGCTGACCAACCAGTGTGAGGACATGTTCATCCAGTTCGTACAGTGACTAAGTCAACAGGATTTGATGCTGGCTGCCGCATACTTTCTTGTCGCTGCTGTAGAAAAGCTAATAAGAGAATAATCCTGGTGGCAGTGACTTGTGGGTTATTTACTTGCCTAGGGTCACTGCCGAAGCTGCCAGCAAGGTGGCTCGTGTTTCCATTAGTTGAGTTAAAATGGGATCCTGATCCAAAAGAGATTAAAAATAGATAAATGGAGCAAAGGAACAGGGAGCATGTGAAAGAAAATGCTCCCAGTAAACGAAGGTCGGTGAATGTGCCATCTTTGCAGATGAGAGACGGATAACGCTCTGTCGAGCTCCAGGCTAGGCAAGCAGCCTTCCTCAATTGCCAATCCTCTCCCTGCATTCCCATCTTCGCTCACCCTGGAACAGAGACTGCAAGTCATACACCAACAGACTCATTGCATGTGGGTTACCAGACTGCCATCAGCTGGTAATGACTTTCTATCATAAGGCATTGATATTTTTCATGGAAAGATTTTGATTTTCAATGTTTAATGCATACAAGGTATTTTTATCAACAGTAGAGATCCTCCCTCACAGAGCAAACCTGTGATCCGATTGGTTATCCTTATCCTACGTGTTGATGATGATGATTATAAATTTGTATTCTAGTAGCACCTAGGAGCCCTAGTCATGGATGAAGACCCCAGTGTGCTAGGCTCTGTACAAATAGAGAACAAAAAGACCATTCCTAATGCTAGTTGACATTGAAGTAAGACTCTAGACCAGTGATTTTCAACCTTTTTTCATTGTGGCTCTGTCGTAGTTTCCTACTCAGATTTGAACTTTAGCGTTCATAAACTGAGAAGCTAGCATGAACCCTCTAAGCTTAATTACCAGCTTAGATCTGATATCGCTGCTACCAGCCAAGGATTTCCAGGGCTTGGCTCCCTCTGGTCTCCCAAAACCTTCTCTGGGGGACCCCAAGACTCAGAAGCCCTGAGTCTTACCCCAAAGGGAAATAACCCCCCTTCCCTTGTCTTCTCTTTACTTCCTCCTCAGGCTTCCCCTCCGTGGGTTATCCTGGAAGATTACTGTACTTAAACTCCTTGAATTACAAAACAGAGAGGGCAATTTACCTTCC